>NW_010165700.1:0-8461 GCF_000695765.1 Mesitornis unicolor | reverse complement strand
GTGCGATAAACCTTTGCCATCCATCACTGTTTTATTAGATGTGAATGTTAATTCTTAATTTAAAAAAAAAAATTACAGATTTCGCGACAGGTTTTGTTTCTTTTTCTCAATATTTAAGTATCTATCTGATATTCACTATATTCTGAATATAAAGAACTTCAACATCTGACCTCCAGCACATGGCTTGGACGGGTATACACTTCACTGGCTAAAACACTGGCTGGATGACTAGGCCCAAAGAGTTGTGGTGAAGGGAGTTAAATCCAGCTGTGGCCAGTCACAAGTCATATTCCCTAGAGCTCAGTATTGGAGCCACTTCTCTTTAATATCTTTATCAATTACATGGATGAGGGAATTGATTGCACCTTCACTAAGTTTGCAGATGACGCCAAATTGGGTAGGAGTATTGATTTGCTTGAGGGTAGACAAGGTCTACAGAGGGACCAAAGGGTCCTGGACAGGCTGTAGCGATGGGCTGAGGGTATGAGGGTCAACAAGGCCAAGTGCTGGGTCCTGCACCTGGGTCACAACAACCCCATGCACCGCTACAGGTTTGGGGATGAGTGGCTGGAGAGCTGCCTGGTGGAAAAGAACATGGGGGTGTTAGTTGACAGCTGATTGAACATGAGTCAGCAGTGTGCCCAGGTGGCCAAGAAGGCCAATGGCATCCTGGCTTGTATTAGAAATAATGTGACGAGCAGGAGCAGGGAAGAGATCCTTACCCTGTACTTGGCACTAGTGAGGCTACACCTCAAATACTGTGTTCAGTTTTGGGCCCCTCACTACAAGGACACCGAGATGCTAGTGTGTCCATAGAAGGGCAACAAAGCTGGTGAAGAGTCTTGAGCGGCTAAGGGAGCTGGGGTTGTTTAGTCTGGAGAAAAGGAGACTGACGGAAGATTTTATCAACCTCTACAACTACTTGAAAGAAGGTTGTAGCAAGGTGGGGGGGTCAATTGCTTCTCCCTGGTATCTAGTGATAGGACAAGGGGAAATGGCCTCAAGTTGCACCAGGGGAGGTTTAGGTTGGATATTAGGAGGAATTTCTTTACTGAAAGGGTTGTCAAGCACTGGAACAGGCTGCCTAGTGAAGTGGTTGAGTCACCATCTCTGGAGGTGTTTAAAAGACGAATAGATGTCATGCTTAGGGACATGGTCTAATTGCAGACTCAGTAGGGCTGGATTGATGGTTGGACTTGATCATCCTTAAGGTCTTTTCCAATTGAAACCATTCTATTATTCTATGATTCTTTTGATTGCATTGTCTGTCTTTAATGTTAGTAGTTAAAATTCTTTTCCTTGCATAGGTATTTTTATCATCTCAACTTTTCTTGGATAAACAAGAAATACCTTGTCAGAACAAGGTGTTTTACAACATTCAAACCTCATGTAGTTCTTTTCTTTTTCTCTCATCAATTTTTCAGTAGCTTTTTTAAAATTGAAAAGATTATCTCTAATATAGCATTCTGATAATGGTATTTCTAATGCTATTTTCAGACACTGCAATGCTTCTGTTTGTCTCAATACTCCCTAAGAATTATTTTAGCCTTCTACATGTCACTTCAGAGCCAGCTATTTTCCTACTAGAGTATCTAAATTCTCTTGACTTGCAGCTTTTGAGGATACAACCCCTCCTCCTGTTACCATAGGCACTATGTTTTGCTCCTAGCTGAATGACATTGCATTTGGAACAATTAAAATGTATATTGGGATACTCCAAGTAGCAGTTCAAAGGCTATATTTTGTTTCAGATTGACAGCAAGAGTCTGCTGGAGCTAGTGAGCCTGAGCAGATTGCACTGGGATATATCGGCTGTTGCTAACCTCCGGCATGCAACCCAGAGCCTGAGAAACCTCTTTCAGCCTGTGGGACCTGGGGTGGTGTTAGCAGGCAGCTGAAAATTAGCATACCTTCAGCTATGCAGGGTATAATAGGATCAAATGTGTTACTAATTGCCTAAAAGGCTGGCAACACCAAGTGAGGAGTTCCCATAAATCAATGACAAAAACAAGGGAATGCAGTGTAACACACCTCCTTTCAGTTGCCTCCCTACTCGGTAAGAGTGACAATGGTTTTCAGCACCTCCTTTTCCTCCATCACCAGACTGATTTTTGAGTTCAGTCAGCAAATTGTTTGTTGTAATAACAGCAGCAATGTGTGTGGAAAATATCAAGTGACTGTCCTGCAGAGCAGTAACAAAATAAACCAGGGACTGCACAATTACAGTGTAAATGCCCACAGAGGTTTGTCACCAATCTTGTCCAGACACATCGCTGTTTGACAGCACATCGTAACAGACATGGCCAAGTAGAGCCCGGTGCTCTGACTCAACTCATTTACAGTGCAAACATACATTTGGGAATTAGTGGGAAAAAACCCCACTGAAGTATTTCAGAGCTAATTTAAGAGCAAGATTTTCCTCAGGTACTTGTTGAATGGTATGAAGGCTCACCTATGGAAAAGCAGGGAAGAGAACAAAGGACACACTTGAAAGACCACTGAGTCTGGGTGTCCCAGGACACCATCAAACACAGGTGCTGATGAAAAGAAAAACTATTCTTTAACAATCACCTAATGTGAGTGTTCAAAAAATTTCATCAAAATCATCCAAAAAGATGCGTGAATTTATTTCATGTACTACTAACAGTGACTGAGATAGTGATATCCTGTAGAAGTAATGAGAAAGTTTCAACCAGGACAGGACAAATATGGACAAGAAGATAAACCCTAAAAACCTGTTAACATATGATCAACCCATACACATGGTTATGCACTGCACCTGCACTCTCTCTCTTCTCCCCTGGTAGATGAATTTACTGAACATATGATGGATGACTAAAATAAATGGAAAACTATCACTTCCAAAATACAGCCTGTGTGGTGCAATTATCAATCTTTTCAAAAGATTCATGCTTCATTTACATTATAGATAATTAGACTTTTATTTCAACATGATATGAAGAGTCCTGCTTAAGCAGATAGGTGTGTAACACTTCCATGATGGATTCATAACCAGTCAGAAATCGTGCTTGAACTTCCAGTTTTCCAAGGAATATTTACATCACCTAACTTGTAGAACAACATCACACTGCAAGAGGACATTTCTTCCATTCAGGTTTTCAAGTAGATTAACAAGAATGTAAAAGTTCTTTTTCAAAAAATTGGAGTCTTTAAAATGTTTTTGAAGTGCTTTGCACATCACCTTGTATTTCCGCAATGTGGATAGCATGGCTTTAAATAATCTACTCCGTTGTAAGTGCCCATTAAGGTGCAAATCAGTGTGATATGATGTTTCTGAAACTCTAATGCTTAGGCGTATTTTATTATTGTGTTATATTTGATTGGAAATGGAAGCTTTCACACAGTTACCAACTTTATTAAACAGATTTTCTTTTTATTGTTGGAGAAGACATGAATATAAAAAAGTCAGCTATGATAAAAGGTAAATATCAAAGAGATGAACCTTGTGGTTTGACCTCTCTAGATCTTGCATCTGATCAATAGAATTGTAGCTAAATTAACATTTTATTAAGAGGTACTGGACTTCTTCCATAGAAATTATATTTAGCTACTTTTTGTTTAATATATTATTTACAGTTGTTTGGGGTTTTTTTTCCCAATTTCTCTACAATATGTTCTACAACTATTTGGTAAACAGTCTGGGTGAACAGTTTTAAAGCAATACCTCAATTTCTTTCACATATTTGCAATCCATTACTTATATTGAAGGAATGATTATTTTACTTGCATTTATTCAGGCAGGAAATGAGATACATTTAATGAATATATCTAGCTCATAGGTCATAGTCAGGTCATGTTACCATTTTTACAAACAAGGAAAATATCCAGAGTTACACAATATTTAAAATGTTGTACTAGCCTCGTTATAAATATTAGAATTCAAAAGGAGAACAAATGTGTTTTTAAAGGACTCTTCTCTCATATGGTGCAGGCTTCCTGTGGTTTTCTCTGTGCTATGCAGTGCTAGAAACTAGATTAAATGGATCTGATTAAGATTCTTGTGATTTTGACATTGTCCTCCTTGTCATATTTTAATAGGGGATATGACTTCTTTGCCAACTCATCTGATCTTTATATAAAGCTGCAGTGACTTTATAACTTTCTAATTAAATCATTGGTATCTGCTTACTTGACGATGCAACACTTGCAGCTGATTTAGAAGCTGCATAAACTTGCAGACTTTTCTGTGAATAACAGATAGTTATCAAAATCCACATGACTGAGTTGGTTGGCCCATGAATCATAGGAAATCAGTGTGTCATTTTTATTTATAAAAATGGTTCTTATTTTTACCTAGTCCAGGAAACATATCTGAAACACTGACAACTCTGTATCTTGTGGATCAACATTTTATAAAGAAATTATAAAAGCTATAAATTTTTGTTTACAGAGACCAATTAGCAAAAGTGAGCATGTCTGTAGCTGAAATTTTTAGCAAGAATATTTCCACTCAGTTCCCTAGACATAGATTCTCACCAATCTGTATGCAATACTGTTTCATCTGACTTCAAATGGGAATGGCAAGCATTTCAAGTAAGGAAAAAAAAGCCTGTTCACTTCCTTTATAGCTTTCATAACCATTGAGTTGGGTGACCTAAAAAATGTTCAAGTACAGATTATGTGGAGAAGAGCAAGAGAGAAAGAGGTAAAGCATTCTAGTAGTCACAGTTACATGACACAGAATCCAAAGAGTCCTGCAGCTGGATCCAGCTTTGAATATTATTAAACCTTCAATAAACAAGAAATCACATAAAAACCATTCTTGTTTAATCAGAAGTTATGCCCTCATGTAATGCCTCCTACAGAACCACCAAAAGATTTTTATTACTTCTTTTGCAAGCCTTTCAAATTACTCCTGCTACATCAGTCTCACATTCCACTCCTGTAAAATTTTGTAGTTAACAGCTGTAAACACTTCAAGCAAACTCAAGACCATTTGACTAGGAAGGATCAGTACAACACATGTGATAGCTCTCCGATCTGTCTTCTACTAGTTTCTGTTACTGGCAGTATTTGCATGAGAACAGATTTGTTTGTTTGTTTGTTTTGTGAACATCACATCGCTAATTACTGCTGAAAGGCTGGAGTTTCTCACAATTTGATGAGGTCCAAGCCATGTTTCCAGCACATTGTTGCAGCGAAGCTGGGAGCAGGCGGGTGTCTGAATCCAGGTCTGAATCTGTGGCGTTCCTCTTGGCCCCCTCTCCAGTTACCCTTTCCCCGTCAGAGGACTATAAATAATGGATATTCATCCCTGAATCTAGCAAACTGGCACGTACATCCCTTTTGAAATAATAAAGCGTTAACTGGAGCATTTTTAACCTGTGTCTGCCAGAGAGGCAGAACCTCTCCAGGCCTTTTTTCTACCATTTGTCTCTAGTCTAACTTTCATCTGTGTAGATATTGATCTGACAGATCCAACATGCAAAATATGGCTTATATAAAGCATGAAGTACAACCAGCTCTGGCTACTGCCATATTTTGGTGAAAAATACTTAATTTACCTTTGTCCATCTTTCAAAAGATTTCATATTTTTGCTGAACTGCATTCAGTCATCTCAGCTGGGAAGCAGGGACCTGGATGATATAAATGTAAATCACTAGCTCAATTAGGAAAATTCCATCTGGGAAATCATACTATTTAGGATTACAAGGCTAAATACTTCTGTTTTGCTCATCCAGAAGGTTTTTTAATACACATGGATTGCTTATACTAGCATCTAATGGCCAGAAGCCAGCAGTCCTTAATTAAGTAGAGTATCCCACTGCCTCCAGAAGTGGATTTGCCTGAACAGGGACTGTGATAGATTGTCTAAGGGCTCCAATATTCACTTTCCAGGCAGCACAACAGAGGAATAAAGAGACTAAGTTTTTCAAGACTTCTGAAATTGTGTAAGTTAATAACACATTTCAGAAGACTGAAATATCCTGACATAGAATCCCTTGCTAAAACATATGCATAGTACAAAACATTTGTTTTCTTCCAAAAATGAAAAGTATTACTAAATAACATTGTATTGCCAAATCTGAGAAGCTCTAGGGACAAGATCTGGATTTTTAAACTCATTCTCCGTACATCTTTTCCATGTAAGTATTTATTTCGTGCACAAGAGACTGTCTACCCATACGTCTCCTGGGTTTACAGCATTCACTGACAAACACAGATTATTTAGCCGCCTCCTCTCTTCAGCATCACTCAGTGATTTCACACAAGTAATACAGGAATTTCCCTGTCCAGAAGCAGCCATCATTCTGCATTTCCTTCTCTGGCCCTTGCTGCTGTATGAACAGGACCAGGCTGATAGCCCATCAGAGGGGAAGCAGAGAAGAGACAGCAAAGCCAGGCCAGAAAGGAACAGGAGTGCTCTGCTGTCCTCTGCACCAAGAGGAGAAAATGCAGGCCTTCTGCAAAACCTGAGAGCAATGTGAATCGGGCAGTGATGAGTTGTTCAGTTTTGTTCCCCTCCTCCCCCATATGGCATTGTATCAACAGCTGTCTAGAAATTCTGCATCTCTAGATATAAAAAGGAAGTGCAAAACACTGAAAGCAGTTGTATGGCAGACATGCTGCTGCAGTCATTAATGTGTTCATCCAAGCTGGCGGCTTACCAGCCAGTCAATTAATCACTTTCCAGTATTCTGGAAGTCACTAAATCCTATACTATTCTTAACATAACTTCACTATTAGGCAAGGTTTCCTTTAAATTGTGATGTCACCAATTCTGGTTTTTTTCCCACCTCATTTTATTTCTTCACTGTCTGCTAAAACATATTTCATTACAGCTACTGCTGTGCTGGGTCGGTAATTTCATTTACTCAGGAGGACCTCTCTAAGGATGCATTCTGGCAGATGCTAAATACATGGAGAACATTTTATCCTTCATTTTAGTTCTAGTTCCTGGGAGTGACTCACTCCTGCACAAAAGGTTCAGCTCCTACATGCTGAAGACTGTCTCCATCCATCTGTAGCGGGTAAAGAAAGAGTTTGTGACCACCATTTTGCTGTCCTTTCAGACCAATGTTAAGGTGGAAGCTATTTTCAGAGATCTGTAGTCTGATCCTGAAAGAGCTCCAGCAAAAAGAAACTCATGTCCATTTATCTACCTGACTGTGAAGGAGGCCATATGAAAGAGATGGACTGAAGGACCCCACAAAACAACTTAGTGGACAAATAACTTGTAACAAAACTGACCTATCTGACCTACTCATTTTCATCTTTCCAGAGGACTTTACACAGCTTTTCTCTTACATCACATTTTCTTCTCTAAGCTTCTGCATTTGGGAACCTTCCTACAAAAAAATAAATATTACTCTTATTAATGATGTCAGACAGGGCATTTTGCAATTGGAAACTCTTTGTGCTAGAAAAGGTTTTCAGTGGATTTGATAACACCAGGCAACAAGCTCTATTTTGAGAAGTAAAATGATTGATCATTACCTCTGCACAAAGAGAAACAGAAGGTTACTTATTTAAGTGAAGGCTATGAATAAAATAAGTCCAGCACTTTAGCTGAGCAACCTTCTAGAAATGGAAGAAAACAAAATACGGTACAGGGTTATAAAAGCTGGATTTAGCAGGGAGCAGACAGGGCAAATATCACGTAGTAGAGATGACAAGGTTCACTAAGTAAGCTTTAGGGACAGCGTACTTAATCTGCAGGTGAGATAAAATGAAGAACACTCTTACTTCGTCCTCTGCATAGAACCCCATGAGTCTCATAAACATTAAACTTATATTCCTATGGATATGTACACAAATGCACACATGCAAAAGTATATGGTCAGCACATCCACCCTTCTACCTTGCAATGCACTCGTAAGTGGAATGCAAAACAGAAGGAAAAGCACACTACTGCTGTTGTTGATTGATGTTTTGCTCTTGACTGTTGCTAATGTGGATGACTGAAGAAGTGGGACGATGAAGCTTAGACCTGTGGTCTTAATCTCATCACATTCTGAACAATAATATAGCTACTGTCTTCAGCATCAGAGAAATGGTCCTGTCAAAGACAAAGAAGTAAATTCACACAGCAATATCTTGCCCTTGGGATGCATAATTGTTCAGATGACTTGGTTATAAAGATTAAGTTAATAAAAGTATGTTGTGATTTTGAGTCAAAATGCCATGCAAAATTATTTCGTATGCCTCAAAGTTAGTCTTTCTTCTCTCGCACTGGAGGTAAATTAGTTCATCATTTATTCCAATGAGTTAAGCTATAGACAGGGCTTTGATCAGAACAGCTAGGTGGAACTCATACCAACATTTGAGATACTCTTTACCTAATGCTTAACAAGCTCGGCAGGGCTTCATCAGGCACAGTAGTTCCATACTGCAGGTAACAACTGTTTAATCCACAAAATAATAGTAAACTATAGATAAATATAGAAAGTGCTTTGCTTTCACAGAATTATACAGAATCACAGAACATTAGGGATTGGA
>NW_010165699.1:2446-9513 GCF_000695765.1 Mesitornis unicolor | reverse complement strand
ACTCCTCACATTCTGGGATTCTGTGATCTGTGAGTGATGAGGAATAGAGACATCTGAGCTGAAGAAACTGCTTGGAGAGATCTCCTGGTCTGCAGTGTACAGGAAACTGGGCCAGATCGTTACATCCTAACTTAAATTTGTGTGACCCACTGGATCACATCATTAGTTCATTCCACTGTTGACAGAGTTAAAGGTTAAGAGCTGGGAAATAGCTTTAGAGAAAAATATTTCCCAGGAGGTCTTTAGTTCAGAATACCTGAAGCTGAAAGTACACACTGAGACTTACCTTGGCTGCTGGTGAGAGGATGAGCTGGGTAACCTAGTGGGATTTTAATGTGTCTTTTTGTGTTGATCCTAAGCTGTTCTCATCTTTCCACTCCTTCAGATACATCAGCATCCTTCCAGCAATCCCCGTCACGCTGTACCTGAACCCCCAAGAGGCCTTAGAAGTGCGGCATCCCCAGGAGGCAAACCGCTACCACCCCTTCTTATCTTCCAGCAGTGGGAAGCTGGGTGCTGACGCTCAGCCTGACCAAGCCTCGTCCAGATCACAAGGACACCAGGATGTCACCCTGTACAAGTAAAAGAACCCTTGATAAAGCTTTCTAACCGTGCCTTAACTCCCTCGGAGACACGGGTTGCTCTTTGCCTGATTGATTTTAATCCTGAGGAGGGAAAAAAGGAGAACTAAAAATGTTTGTAATGCTCAGGATGCTCCAGCTCAGCTGATGCAGCATTGAATTAATCTCTTGTGGCAGGGTTTTTCTGAGTTCCCTGGCAGGAGACGGTGTGTGCGGTCCAGATCTTTAGCAGACAGGGCTTTTGGGAGCTACTTGTCAATATATATTGATGACTTCAGGCAAATTGTGTACAAAGTTGATACATATGCAAATGTTCACTGTAATCTAGTAACTGTTATGCAATTAGTCAAGCATTTTGAAGATTATATGATGTATTTTAAGTGGATAACTTGGTGATGCTCAAACTGCTACTCCTAATACCACACATGATGCGTTACGGGGCTGTGTAACAGGGATAGGAGTTTGGTTTGGGGAATAAACGCCAGGATTCAGTAATGCTTTATGGGGTGTTAGATCAAACTGTGATCCTAGCAAGGACTCTCCTTTCCTACTGAGAGGTGCTCCCAGCTTGAATCTGCAATTCTCCTTTGTGTGTTATCTCAATCCTCACGTAGTGGTTTTCTTAGTGGCTTAATTGCCACGTACTTTTCTTATTGAAAACTCTCAAAATTAATATTTCCCATTAAAATAATCCCTTAATTTTCTAGGAATCGCTAGAGCTTCTTGGAAATTTAGATTTACACCAGTCACATGTGTAATACTTTAACAGGATTTTTCCAGCTCTGTTAGTAATTGGGTCTTTATCTCATTTTCTGCTTGTTTCTCCCACCAGGGTGGCTGCTCTGGGTCTGGCCTCGGGCATTATCCTGGTCCTGCTGCTCTTCTGCCTGTACAGGGTGTTCTGCCCCAAAAACTACGGGCAGAACGGGCTCTCACACAGCAGGAGGAAGAGGGGGGACCTGCCCTGTGATGACTACGGCTACTCCCCCCCTGAGACTGAGATCGTCCCCTTGGTTCTCAGGGGTCACCTCATGGTAGGTTGGAGGAGTGCAGTGCTTACAAGAGAGGCATTTTACTGACTTGTGCCACACATCTTTAGTTTTCTTTGTTTTATTTCAATAATATCCTTTTTTCCCTGCTTCCCAAAAGTTAGCGCGTAGGTTTGAGCTGTTAAATGTTGTAGCCAGGGCTAAGAGCATCTGTGGGTTTCACATAGAATCCCAGAATGTGAGGAGTTGGAAGGGACCTGGAAAGCTCCCCCAGTGCAACCCCTGCCACAGCAGGATCACCAGAGCAGTCACACAGGAACGCGGCCAGGGCTTTGGGTGTCTCCACACAAGGACACTCCACAACCTCTCTGGGCAGCCTGGGCCATGCTCCATAACCCTCACACTCACAAACTTTGGCCTCATCTTCAGCTTGAACCTCCTGTGCTCCAGCTTGGGACCACTGCCCCTTGTCCTGGCATTGGACTTCCCAGAGCAGAGCCTGGCTCCTTCCTCCTGACACTGCCCTTTCCAAATGGATCCCCAGGAATGAGGGCACCCCTCAGGCTCCTCTGCTCCAAGCTGAAGAGCCACAGCTCCCTCAGCCGCGCCTCAGAAGGCACTCCCTCCAGCATCTCTGTGGCCCTGCTGGACTCTTTCAAGCAGTTCCTGTCCTTCTGGAGCTGAGGGCCCAGCACTGGACACAAGATTGCAGCTGTGGTGTGAGCAGGGCAGAGCAGAGGGGCAGGAGAACCTCTTTGCCCTACACCCACCCCTTCTCATCCACCCCAGGATGGCCTTGGCCTTCTTGGCTCAAGGGCACATTGCTGCCTCATGGTCCTGGTCATGGTTTGCACAGAAGTGTGCTGCTGCTCAGTTCACTCATTTTTCTTGAGGGAAAAGTTGTTTCTTCCCATTCTGCCATGAAACAAAGCAGTCGAGCACTCACTGAGATGCAATTTGAAACACTCTGCCCTGTCTTCCAGAGAAGCTGTGCCTCTGTTCCTGACCCTACCATCTCTGTGAGCCAAAATTTGTCAGGGCAAGGGATGACAGACAGAATCTGTTTGATTTGCCGCAGTCTGGTGCACATCCAGGGCTCTGGGCAGAGATGTACTCGTGTTCTCAGAGTATCCCCAGGTTGCTAAGCCAACCACGTAGTTTTGACATAAAATTTATCATCTCTAATTCCTCAGCCACACGCGAGGCCTCTGGACTCAGCTGTCCTTGTTCTTCCCTCCCAGGACATCGAATGTCTGGCGAGTGACGGGATGCTGCTTGTCAGCTGCTGCCTGGTGGGCCAGATCCGCGTGTGGGATGCTCAGACCGGCGACTGCCTCACTGTCATTCCCAAACCAAGGTACGTGGTGTCTGTACCTTCCATAATCGCTGCTGCAAACCCCTCTGCAAGAAATCAGCCCTCTGCGACAGCAGAGGTGGGAGGACTGACCTTTCCTTACTGTGTTTCAGGTTGCGAAGAGACAGCAGTGGCATTTTTGATTACCAGGAGAGCTGGGATCACAGTCCGGATGGCAAGAACGGTCTGGATGACTCCTTTGAGAACAGTCACCAGCTCAAAAGGATGCTCAGCCCTCCTCAGCCTCCCCTTTTCTGCGACCAGCCGGACCTCACGTCTCTCATCGACACCAACTTCTCCGAGCAGGTGAAGGTGGCCGAGTCGGAGACGCGACTCCGCGCCGTGGGCGGTCGCCAGAAGGAAACCGGCTACGACTTCAGCAGCCTGGTGGGTAAAGTGTACGAAGAGCACGGCTCCTCCAACTGCATGAACTTCGCTGGGGTCTCAGCCCCACACGGACAGGCTGGTTTCTGCCTGGGGGGCGGCAGCTCCCGCTCCCTGGGCTGCGGGACCGATGAAGGAGGTTGCGGCGGCCGCAGGAGGAGCCTGGGGGATGAATCTTTTACTGGATTTGAGAAATCCTCACTGCTTCATTCCTGGGGAGGAGACTTGGAGAGCTCTGTCTGGAGCCTGGACCTGCAAGGGAACCTGATTGTGGCCGGCCGGAGCAATGGGAAGCTGGAGGTGAGGAGTGGGACTCAATACCAGTCCAGGCACTGGTGAGGTGCTGGTCCCAATGCCACGATGGCTCTGTGCTGAACTGGTCCCAGTGCCTGTGTCAGAACCACCAGCACCAGGCACGCAGCCTCTCAGGGTGCAGGTTAAGACAGATCCCAGGGCAAAAATTCCTCTTTCGCACTGAAAATCTCAACATTTCAATTTAATTTGGCTTTAGAACAGAGCAGAAATTGCAGTATAGGATCTATTACCACCTGCAATGATTTTTGAAGTATTTAAAACAGCTTCTCCTTTGATCCATACTTTGCTTATCCTCTCTTTTGGGTCTTGAGTGTTGAGTTATTTCATTTCTTAGCATAAGGGAAAAACTTCTGCAGTTATTGCTGAATAAGAGCAGCTCTTAGACTGTAGGAGAAGCCTGAAGATTGCCATGTCCACAGTTCATCTTGCTGGTCGGTCCTGAAATGGAGTGAAACGAGTTCCTACTCATTTGATTCCTGTTCTGTTCCTGCTATTCCTGTTCTATGGAAGTGATGCAGGCTTTGAAGCGGATTTTAATTGGAAATTTAAATCTACTCCAATGAGAAACTTCCAGAATTAGTTTAATTTTAATTTCGTTTTTGGAAATGAAGTCAGAATTTTTCCTTCCAAATAAATGCAGGGGAAATTTTTTAAAGAAACACATTTTGAAATAAAATTTTTAATGATTTTTGACCTGTTCTACCTGTGCAGCATGTGAGCAGCTCTCACTCTTTCTAACAAAGACCACTCCATTAGTTCTTCTTTATGCTTTAAATCTGTTTTTGAGCTCAGACACCTTCTGCCTTGAGACATTGGCTGAATTTTGCTGCTGAATCTTGTTTCATTTGCACATCACAACATCGCTTCACGGCATGAACCGCTTCTCCTTCCAGGTCTGGGATGCTATCGAGGGGACCCTCCGCAGCAGCAACGACGAAGGCCAATCTGGCATCACAGCACTCGTCTTCCTGAACAACAGGTACCTGTGTTTGTGCTTGGGGGTCTCAGAATCACAGAATGTGGGCAGTTGGAAGGGACCTAGAAAGCTCCCCCAGTGCAACCCCTGCCACAGCAGGATCACCAGAGCAGTCACACAGGAACACGGCCAGGGCTTTGGGTGTCTGCACACAAGGACACTCCACAACCTCTCTGGGCAGCCTGGGCCATGCTCCATAACCCTCACACTCACAAACTTTGGCCTCATCTTCAGCTTGAACCTCCTGTGCTCCAGCTTGGGACCATTGCCCCTTGTCCTGCCATTGGCCAGCCCAGAGCAGAGCCTGGCTCCTTCCTCCTGACATTGCCCTTTCCAAATGGATCCCCAGCAATGAGGGCACCCCTCAGGCTCCTCTGCTCCAAGCTCCAGAGCCCCAGCTCCCTCAGCCGCTCCTCAGCAGGAGATGCTCCACTCCCCAGTGTTCACTTCTCCAAGTGATAGTGCTTGTATGGTAAGGAAACATGGCAAGGCCACTGTCTCACCATGGCTGCCCTATCCGCCCCTAATCTTTGTGGCCCTGCTGGACTCTTTCAAGCAGTTCCTGTCCTTCTGGAGCTGAAGGCCCACAACTGGACACAAGATTGCAGCTGTGGTGTGAGCAGGGCAGAGCAGAGGGGCAGGAGAACCTCTCTGCCCTACAACCACCCCTTCTCCTCCAGCCCAGGATGGCCTTGGCCTTCTTGGCTCAAGGGCACATTGCTGCCTCATGGGCATTGCTGCCACCAACACTCCCAGGGTCTCTTGTGAGAGAAGGGGAATGCATGGAGGACCCCAACCCAATTCTGCTGTCCTGGGGGTCCAACAGCTCCTAACAGCAGCAGCTCAGCTGGGAAGTCTTTTCCTTCCCATTTACCCACCTCTTAAACTGAGCATGGTGGAGGGAGATTTCCTGCATCCAGATCTGCCACTTCTTTGGGTGTAAATACAAATAATTCAGCCTTCCTTTCTAGTAGCTGAACGTCAGAACAATTCAGAGCTGGGATGATGGAGCCTTTGGGTCCCTGGTTTCTGTGTGTGGTTCTTCAAGAGGCATTGCCATCTGCCGGTTTATTCTGCTTTCTGAGCTTAATACAATTTCCCAGCCCTCTTCGTTGCATCCAGGAGTGGTTGCAAGCCTGCGTGGTTTGTGCTGTCCCTCGGAAGGTGCCTGCTCTGAGGAATGGCCTCTCTGACATACCTGTGTTTCTCCCCCAGGATCGTTGCTGCCCGGTTGAACGGCTCCTTAGATTTCTTCTCGCTGGAGACCCGCACGTCCTTGAACCACCTGCAGTTCCGAGGTAAGCGAGCTCTTTTCTTTCCCACTTCTCACTTATTTTCTCCTTCAGCGAGGTCTCTTCTCACTCATTTGCCCACCACAATCACGATACAGCCCGAGGGCTCAGCACAACCACAGCACACACAGAACCAGTCTGTGGTGGTAACTGGTTTGCAGTGCAGTGACTCCTGTGGTTCAGGATGCCCAGGGATCCACAATTTGTGGATCTGGAAGCGGAGCAGGCCCTGCAGGAAAGACCTGGCTGGGGAAATCACATTTCCCCACAGAATAGAGTCTGTTCTGCCTCTGAGAGGGGCAATCACAGGGATTTTGGGCTTCAGGGACCTCAGTCTTGCAGCAGACTCAGTGCTGAGGTGCCACTGACCTCCAGAAGGGAGTTCTGCTGCTCAGGACCCTGTTGGAGACCTCGCTGCAGTTGTTCATGAGCTCTGAGCCACTGCAGCCTCTGTTGGTGTCAGAGTGCCGAGCATTGGGCTCTTTGGACGCTCCAATTCCTTGAAGTTCAAAGCATCCCTGCTATCCCCCTGTTCCTGGGTGAAGTCTTGGCTGTGTCTGCCGCAGCGAGGACTCACCTGTGTCTGTCCACAGGAGCCCCGAGCAGGAGCAGCATCCCGTCCTCCCCCGTCTTCAGCAGCAGTGACATCGTCGTGTGCCAGCTCACCCACACCGTGTCCTGCGCCCACCAGAAGCCCATCACCGCGCTGAAGGCTGCGGCCGGGCGCCTGGTCACCGGCAGCCAGGACCACACTCTGAGAGTAAGGTCCTGGGGGGCTGCTGCCCTGAACCTGGGGGGCTCTGGGTGCTTCTCCATCCTGTGAACACTGTGGGACGTGAGGCTGGGTGGTGTGTGGGTGGGGGGAGAGCTGACGTGCACACACACAGAGGTAGGTGGGTGTCTGGGGTGGTGAGACCCCCCTGCAGGGCTGTGTCCAGCTCTGGGCCCCAACACCAGAAGCCATGGAGCTGTTGGAGTCCAGAGGAGGCCACGCAGATGCTGAGGGACTGGAGCAGCTCTGCTGTGGGGCCAGGCTGAGAGAGTTGGGGTTGTTCAGCCTGGAGAAGAGAAGAGAAGGCTGCGGAGAGACCTTAGAGCACCTTCCAGGACCTGAAGGGATCCAGGAAAGCTGGGGAGGGACTTTTGAGAAGGGCTGGAGTGATGGGAGCAGGAGGG
>NW_010165699.1:999-2306 GCF_000695765.1 Mesitornis unicolor | reverse complement strand
GCAGCCTGGGCTGGTGGAGGTGTCCCTGCCCATGGGGGTTGGATGGGAGAGTCTGTGAGGTCCCTTCAACCCAAACCAGTCTGGGATTCTGTGTTGTGGTTGGAGCTGCAGAGTCAGAGCCCTGTGAGGTACCTGACTAAGCAGAGTGGAGATCTTGCCTTCGGGCTGGGTGACTTCATGAGTAGCAGGGTTTGGGTCCTGGGGTACCCCCTGCCTCAGTCCCAGAACCAGATCCTCACTCATCTCCCTGTCCTGCCCCGCAGGTGTTTCGGCTGGAGGACTCGTGCTGCTTGTTCACGCTGCAGGGTCACTCAGGAGCGATCACGGCCGTGTACATCGATCAGGTGAGGTGCACGGGGTCTGCACTGGGGACAACACCCCTCATCCTCAGCTGCCTCAAGCCGGAGGGGCCTGCTGGGACCCCCCTCTGCTTTGCACATGGAGAAGTTGATGTGTGCTGCCCTGGGGACACGGGGGACTCGCTGGCTGCTGTGTCACTGCTCTCACCGTGTGCTGTGTGAGCTGAGCCACGATGTCCCATCCATCGCTGTGATCCCTTTCCCGGGATGGGATTTGTCTCCCTGCTCTGTTTGCAGCAGGAAAACCCCGTTCCCACCGTACCCACATTGCCCCTCTGAAGCCAGGGAGCCCCCAAAGGCAGAGGGGGCTGAAGCTGGCCCAGGCCATGTCCCAGTGTCCCCTGCCCTGTGGCTCTCTGCCCTTGGCTGTCCCCCAAGATGAGGAGTTTGGATTAAATGAACTCGGGTTTCTCTGCACATGGGAGTCATGGTGGCCTTGGGGTTTCATCCTGCTCCAGTTTGTGTATGACGGCAGGGAAGCCACCAAGCCAGCAGCCCTGCTTTCCACCCCATGTCCCTGTCACCTCCTGCAGCCGGGAGCGTCCCCGCAGCACTGGAAGTGCTCAGGTTTGGGATTATCCTTGTGTGTCCAGTGGCTTCCCACACTCGTGATAGAAAGGGCCCTGTCCTCTGAGGTTCCTGACCCCTTTCTGCCGTGTCCTTGCAGACGATGGTGCTCGCCAGCGGGGGCCAGGACGGTGCCATCTGCCTCTGGGACGTGCTGACGGGGAGCAAGGTGAGCCACATGTACGCCCACCGAGGGGACGTCACCTCCCTCACCTGCACCACGTCCTGCGTCATCAGCAGCGGCTTGGATGATGTGATCAGCATCTGGGACCGCAGCTCGGGGATCAAGCTCTACTCCATCCAGCAGGTTGGTAACCGGCTGCCCCCATGGCCACGAAACCACGGCCCCAAGTGCCACATCCACCACTGCTTGAACCCCTC
>NW_010165699.1:352-584 GCF_000695765.1 Mesitornis unicolor | reverse complement strand
CCCTGCTCCTGCTGCCCACACCAGTGCTGCTAGAAGCCACATCTGTCCCTTGTCCAGCCCCGTCCCACCTGTGACAGCTCTCGTTCCCCACAGGAGATGGGCTGTGGGGCCAGCCTGGGCGTCATCTCTGACAATTTGCTGGTGACGGGAGGCCAGGGTTGCGTCTCCTTTTGGGACATCGGCTACGGGGACCTGCTCCAGACCGTGTACCTGGGCAAGAGCAACGAGTCGC
>NW_010165699.1:0-272 GCF_000695765.1 Mesitornis unicolor | reverse complement strand
CGCCGCCATCGTCTGCAACTTCGGCAGCGAGCTCAGCCTGGTCTACGTCCCCTCGGTGCTGGAGAAGCTGGACTGAGGACGAGGGGCAGGCACCGCAGCCTGGGGGGATGACACAGGGCCCCCCCTCCACCACAGGGAGATGAGGGGTACAGGGGGGAGCTGCTGCCCATGGGTGATGGGGACAGAGCCACCAGCGCCACCGCTCCCTCCTCCCAACCTGGACTCTGTCACCCAATGGTTTTTGGGGAGGCCTGAGCTTTCCTCCATGCCCC
>NW_010165698.1:0-1043 GCF_000695765.1 Mesitornis unicolor | reverse complement strand
CAACCGAGCGATTCTGTGTGTCTGTGTATCTCCCATACATTCCCATAGCCAAGACACCACAGCCCAACCTTGTGGCTTAGGAATTTCCACAGAAAACCCAAATAGATTCTTTTACAAAGGAGATTTTAGTTGGGAGTCTCTGCTTTATGTTCTCATCACAAGTTCAATTTGTCACCGATGCCCTTCCCATCGAGTCATTAAGGTTGGAAAAGCCCTCTAAGATCAAATCCCAACCCCACCATGGCCACCAAACCACGTCCCCAGGTGCCACATCCACACATTTTATGGACACCTCCAGGGATGGGGACTCCACCACTGCCCTCGGCAGCCCCTGCCAGTGCTTGACCACTCTATGAGTAAAGAAATCTTTCCCAATATCCAACCTAACCCTTCCCTGGTGCATCTTGAGGCCACTTCCTCTCATCTTCTCATGGAAGAAGAGACCAACACCCACCTATCTACCCCCTCCTTTCTCCCAGCTTTCCTTATTTCTCATCTCAGAAGGCAAATTCACTCCCCAGCACAGAAATCAGTGTTGAATCCTCAACTGTTTATGGCTCCAAGCTCCACTTTTCCTTCTCTGCTGCAGTTCCTACCTGCAAAGGACACTGAGGAACGGTGCCTCCGAGCACCTCTCCAAGGGTGAGACTCATAACGTGGCCTTTACACTCCAGTGGCATTGCAAATATTCTTCTTTAACCACTGCCCAGCGCTGGACACAAGATTTCAAATGAGACTTTGCAAAGGTTTTGTAAAACAAACCATTCTCTTTCTCTCTCTCCTCATTTTACTTAATCCTCTTATTAAGAGCTCATTAGCTCCTCTCGCATCTGCCACACACTTGGATCTTCACCTCCTAATTCTCATGTTTTTATGCCCAAACCACCTTCCTTTGCTCGTTATATCCCCAAGTCTCCTCCCTTTCCTGATTTTCCACATCTGTTATTCCAAGCACCTTTTCCTTTGCCTTCAAAGGAGGGGTCACGGTCCCTCATGATCATGAGCCAGCACTAGCCCTTGTGGCCAAGAAGGCCAATGGCATC
>NW_010165697.1:0-30373 GCF_000695765.1 Mesitornis unicolor | reverse complement strand
GCAGTTGTGGACACCCCAGCCACGGTGTCTGCACTGGAAGAGGGAGGACTCATAACCAGCGCAGTGTACATCGTCCAGGTAGATATTGCCTCTGCCTTGTCCAAAGTAGGCATTTGATTTTGCAGAAACAGCAAAGCCACATCCCAGCTGCCTGCACACGACCTCAGCATCGTTCAGGTCCCAGCCATCATCACAGACAGTGCCTTGGCCCCCATTGTGATAGATCTCTACGCGCCCCTCACACCGGTTTCTGCCGTTCACCAGGGTCAGGGAGGTACCTTGGAAACAAAGAGACAGGGTAGACGTGAGAAAACCTCAAGTATGCACGTACCTAAACTGTCTGTATCGTTGGCAATGCTCTACAAATTTTGGGTCCACCAGAATTGTCACGATCTGCTTAATTAAGGTGTACATTTCCCTGGGTCTGGTCTCCCATGGCGAAGACCAAACCCCCACCCTTTAAGCCACTAACTGGTACTGTTAAAAGTAGTGGACAGAAAAAGTATGCTGAATTCAGACTCACCTGGAGGAATGTACGATTTGATGGTGGCTTTACTGGTGTTTGTGATGGCATCTGTAGGGGAGGAAGAGAAAGAACCGAGTGAAGACCCTTGTGGATGAATGAGCATGGGCAGGTTTTTTCACCCCTACTGGGGACATTGGTGCCACCCTGTCACATAGGCAATGGAGAGCTTGGCTGTCTCCAGGGTTGGTCTTCCATGTTGGGAGGAAATTAAAACACAATTTTTGAACGTGTCTCCAAAACTTTTTCTCTTCTGGCAAAGAAGTGCTAATTTCTTCTTTGCTTATAGCACTTTTATATGTCACATCTCTGGAACCATTGAAGTCAGGTCGGACAGGGTTCTAAGCCGCCTTCTAGTTGAAAATGTCTGCTCATTCGAGGTGGGTTGTACTAAATTACCTTTAAAGGTCCCTTCCAACCCAAATGAATCTTTAATTCTTGTTGTAAATGGCTTCTTTTGCTGAATGACTCAATTTGACAATGCAAGTGATAAACAAATTCAGATCAGGTATATTTCTCCTAGAGAGTTCTTTTGGGACATGATGCAATCCACCTTGGAGCTTTTGCTCTCCCTAGGTTTGCATGCCACATGCCCAATAGCCCCAAGGGCATGGCGGGCAGACCAATGACCTACTCTGGGGTGTGTGGTTCACAGCACCATGCTCCCACCTGTCCAACCTGCCACCAGCCTGCTTCAGATCCTTGAACTGGGATATTAACTAGTACAGCCCAAAAGCAACACAGAGACAGAAAACATGAAAAATGCAGACACACTTAAAGACATTGCTATGGTGGCACTTTGAGTCGTGCTAGCTGTAACTGTTAAGGGAAGAAGAGAAAGAAGCAAGTGAGGACCTTTTTATCTTGGATTACGAAAGTCAAGGAACAGAGCCTATGCATCATATACATGCAGAAATGTGACAGGAATTTGTTTAACTCTGAAAAAATACATATAAATACACATATATTGGAGAGGAACAAGTGTTGATGGCACTGACTGTCAGAAATGGTCTTTTGCATTTATTATTCATCTTTGCTTTGATGACATAATATGCTGGGTTTTGCTGTGTGATTTGTCAGAGAAATGCAAGACTATTTCCAACACTAGGTCAGCCATGACTTTGTGTAGCCCCAGCAAGTCTTGAAAAGCTCCAAGGATGGGCATTCCCCAGTCTCTGTGGTAGACCTAAGTGGAATATGTGTGTAATGTTTGAACATTTAATAAAGTTTAAGGTAGCTCCCTTCTGCGAAACTCAGCTGGATGTGGCTACTATATTCAAAAGACAGAAAGGAGGGGAGTGCCACACTTTTAATTAGAGGTAATTAATGGTGTCACATTCCACAGATAGTCTCTCAAAATTGTCTATTCAATTAATAAAAACTGTAAGCACAGAGACAACTGAGGCCAAATCTGCCATCTAGCAAACCAACTTCTCATACACACAGGTTTGGATTAATGTTCTGTCAGGCTAAATGGAATAGTTTAGATTTTTGACTAATATTTGAGTTTTCTGTGGTAATTGCTAGCATGTATTTGCCAGCAATTACAGACAGAAGGAGCTGGGAACCAAATAAACCAGACTTACTGTCTTCATAATAAAAAGAAATAGTCAAAATTTACAGAAAGACATGACTGGGTGGGAGTGATGTAGAATATTTGTGGTAGCTCCTTAAATCTGTGCTTCTAATCTGAAAATAAAACAGTATTTTTAGTTGTTGGACACCTGTTGTTTATCTACAATCGGTTATTTTTTCTTAATGCATAGTGAAAAAACATGTAAGACAAGTATAAAGAAAACATGCATAAGGCATACATTTCATATCTAACAGGAAAAACATATTAATGATTTTCACTTAAAAATAAAGTAGAGACATTCTTAGCTATGGTCTATGGTCTGATGCAGCATTTTAGAAGTGTTGTTTATTTCTCAAGCCTTTTTGATTTTGAGTAGCGCACACAAAATACTTGGTAATGCTCACACATTCAAAAAGTGACTTTATAGAGTGAGACAGATCTCAGACTTCAATGTAAAATGAGCAGCAAACAGCAATCACTATATAGCTCCTTCACTTCGAGGCTAGATCATGTAAACTCTATTTGGCTTCAAGATTGAAATATATATTCTTGTAGTAAGGGAAACTCTTGGAAAACCAGAGCAACTTTCAGTAAGTAATGGTTCATGCATTCCTCAATATTGCACAGTTTGTTTTAAAACAAACAAAAAACCCAGTGCTCCCTACAACGGTCCCAGCTGAAGTGCTTGTAAGAAGTGATGTATAAAGCCATGGGTTTGAGTTGCTCTGTTTTGTTTATATACCATGTAGTTTATTCAAATGATAATATATATATTTGAATAATACTCTGTTATTCATTGGGGGTGAATCAGGCTGCCTGCAAAAGTTTCAAATTCTGTCTTGTTTTTGGTGTCACTCTTTTAGCTTCACTTTTCTATTATTTTATTTTTCTAAACGTATCTTATTCTGATTTTCTTGGCTTAGCTTTTGTTTCTCTGTTTTCTATTGTTATAATTCAAGCATTTTTCACTGACTTTTTTGAAAGAAGTGGGCAAAATGTACAACACACTCAGTACCCTTCATATCACCAGGGATAAGATGGATGCTGTTTTCTTATTTATAGCTCGAAAAAACAGTGAACAGGCAGGTGTCCTGGTCAGAAGAAATTCCTAGCAGGAGCATAATACTTCAGATCTGTTTCCTGAAGAAGGAGTGAGAATTAGATCTTCTTTTCATGCCTTGCTCTTGCAAGTGCATGAGCCTGAATTAAAGCATGCAAAAGTGAGAGGCTGGCAGGCATGGTACGACTCAAGAGGTGTTTGCTGGGAATAGTAAATCCAATAATTCATCCTTGTAAAATATTGGTAATACTCAGAAAGTCCTCAGCAGTACTAAATACCAGTTTCTGAGAAAACCCAACCTACCCTAACACCGTTCTGCTTTGCATGTGTAAATGTGCACACTGGATTGTTTCAATCTCCAGGGTTTTATTCCACAAGCGTGGAAGTCTCAAGGACCCAAATGTGAGCAAAATGCACACCTCTGGGACTTCGTGGTACCATATAGGATAGAAATTTTGTCTTGCTATTGTGCTTCCATTAAATCATATAAAGTTAAACAAAAATTGAGAGGTTCCATGGGCATCTGCAAGGTTGAATTTGAAGTCTTCTAAAGCAAACATGCATTACAGCCAAGGAAACTATATTCCCTCTGAATTTCATACTGAAAAGCACGTTTCTAGAAACGAAGTGTTTCAGTAGTATTTTCATGGTAGCATTTTTTAATTATTTCATTTAAACTACACTACAAGACACTACTGCAAACAGAGCAATATTAATTCCATTGCACTATATTTATTTCAACAGGAATACTAGTTAATCACGATATTGAGTGGCTTATATTTTTAATAAGACAACACAATGCTTTCTAATTTCAGTCTGTCTTGCTTCTAATCTTTGCACAAACTAGCATAAGAGTTACATGTATGGAACCAGAGTAGAGTAAGTAACCCCCTTTTTCCTACCTGTTTTTGGCAAGTACGTTCTTTAAATATTTTAAGTGGTTTACCTGTGAAGGCATCCAGGAGTGCTGTATTTAAGAGGAGTAACCACAGCAAGTTTTTGGAGGTACCCATCTTGTCAAGGGATGCCAGTAGAGCAGAGCAGCAGAATTTATACTCTGCACCTGTAAAAGGGTGAGGCTCCAAAGGTTGGTCAATGTCTGAATTCTTGCACAATAATTTTATGACTACCTGATCTTTAGAGAATGGTTATATATGAAAGGTGAGGTTCCATTTCCTGGATAATTTCTGCTACTGCCCTTTTATAAACTATCTTAACTGTATGCGCAGATCCAGCATTACCTTTGGAACCAGAATGGTGAACCAATGTGTTTCTTTGTCCTCACCATCCCAACTTTATTTATTTATTGCTTGTAGCTAATGATTTAATGAAGCATACTATAGCATATTACAATGTGAGACAGCAAATTCAAAGCAGGCTTTCTGGTTAAAACCTTCAGCAGAGAGCCCTGGTCTCATAAATGTCTCTATTTCTGATGGTTTCCACTTGAAATTACAGGCTTGTTTCCATGCTGCTTGTACACAAACAGCACATAATAAATGGGATTATGTCAGGTATCAAAGGCAAAGTAGCACCAGTTGTGTGTACCGTCCCCTAAGTGGACCTCATGTGGGGTCTCTGTTGAGCTTGCTCTGTTTTACCAATGTCCTCCCTCAATCTACTGATGTTCTCCCTCAATCTACTGCTGTTCTCCTTAGCTGAATTTGCCATGACTTCCTTCAAACCTTTGAATCAAAGTTTATAAACAGGGAAAGAAGCATGGGTTGAAGTGAAATCAAAAGCCCTGTTGAAATGGTTTCCTCAATTGGTCCATGCGAAGTCTCAACAGAGTTGTAGATCACTTTGGGCACAACAGCCCATAAACTTGTCCTGCTGATCTGTTCACTGAACCCATTATATCTCATTTCTACTATTTCTCCTCCTCTCATGAGGATTAATACAGGCCAGCTAGAGACAGGTCAGTTGCTGGTCTAATACTCTGTTCATTGCACTTCATCCATGCCGCACCTATCTGACCATTTTGGCTATGATATAGATGGCAACCAAACCACATAAATTTATATAACTCATGATTCCTGGTGGTATATTCTAACCCTCCTCCTGCAGAAAAAAAACAGCTTGGGTCTAGAGACAAAGGGCATAAGGAGTCCTCTTTCTGCAGAGGTTCACAGTGCTAGAGGACAGGAAGAAAAGACAAAAGGCCAGAGTCCAGATACAGAATCAGAAGCCGTCAAAGCAATCGCTGAGAAGAGCAAACAAACTGGAGGACAATGGTAAATACAACTGATTGTATTCTTATGTTAACAAAGAAATGTAGGCCTGAACATTGCTAGTCACAGCTCTACTGTTCCTCACTTCCTGACAGCAGCAAAAACAATACCATGTGTTCAGTGGAGTGATCACACACTGTCAATGGGAAAGGGGTTATGGGGTCATGATCCAGCCACTAAATTCTTGAAAAATAAGTAATTTGCACAGACCAAGTTGCTCAAGCAGCTTGAAGACGCTTTTGCAGAATAGGACCTGGGGGTCCTATTGAGTGAAATGACCATGAGCCAGCACTGTGCCCTTGCGGCTGAGATGGCCAATGGCATCCTGCTGCTGCATTCAGATGAGAGTTGCCAGCAGGAGGTGATCCTCCTGCTCTACTCAGCATGGGTTAGACACACCTGGGACACAGGTTCCAGTTCTGGGCTACCCAGTACAAGAGAGACATGGACATACTGGAGCAAGTCTGGCAAAGGGCCACTAAGATGATTGAGGGATTGCTGCATCTCTCATACGAGGAGAGGCCCAGGGAAGTGAAGGATCAGGGGGATCTCACCAATGTGTCCAAATACCAGGTGGGATGGAGTTAAGGTGAGCCAGACTCTCCTCAGGATGTGAAGCAATGGGCATGAATTGAAGTGCAGTAACTTCCATTTAAACGTAAGAAAAAATAATTTCACTGGGAAGGTGGTCAAGGAGTGGAACAGGCTGCCCAGCGAGATTTTGGATTCCTTCATCCTTTGAGATATTCAAACCCAACTGGACACAGTACTGAGCAACCTGCCTTCTCTGACCCTACATAGAACAAAACGATGGACTAGGTGCTCTCCAGATCATCCAGCCTTAGCTGGTCTGTAGCACCATGAACAGAAAATTTATGGATGGTGTCAAGGAGTTTCAAGAACAGAGAAGGTCTAAATGTGCTATAATTAAATTTATCCACAACAATTAAATCTGCTAGCAAGGCTCTTTAACACTAACTTGGCTGTCAGACTTCTTGCCAGGCCTCCCTTGTTCCAGCTTTCTGGCCCATTTCTGATATTTCCAGTGAACACTCTTTAACTTATACTAGGACTTATGTCTCCAGGTTTGATAGTGAGTACCTTTGATTTACAAATGCTAAAATGCCAGTGTCCCCTGTACAAAATACACTTTAGATTATTTCTCCTTTCTATTACACGTACTGACATCAGAGCAGCAGGAAGTTTGCTGCAAAATAAAGTATCATAAAAAAACTGTAAACAACCTGATGTATGAGGCTACATTCCTGATAGCATATCAGCAATCCCTTGCTGTTCTGACATAGCAGGAAATAGAAACTATTGCCTTGTCTCTTGGCCATGTGTCACTGAGACAGAATACATGGGATTGAATTCATCTTACCATAACACAAATATGTCAGCATGGGAAACCTAAAGTTTGCCTGAGAAAACCAGCCTTGGTTAACTCATGATATCTTCTGTCAGATGTCAGCTGTTCGCTGAAACAAATGTTCACTAAATTACACTGTTGTACTTGGATTAACTAAACAAATGTTATCTTCTCTATGCAATTTCAAAAGAAAAACCCAGGTCAAAACTACCAAAATTGAATTTTCAAACACAGTTGTCATTTTTAGTGGCACTTAGAGCTGTTAAAGACTACAGGAAGCTCTGCCATCTCCCTTGATCAGTCTTTTTTTCGGTTTGAGGAAGAAACATAAATACTTCACTTACTAAAACACGCTGGGTTCTAGGTCCATGGGCTGGTTTTCTGCCACGTGCTTCTTGCATGAGGGAGCTCGAACACATCAATCTTCATATTGATCCTTTGCATCTGCCTGGGAATGCAGGATTTAATTTCTTAGATATGTTCCCATTCATCTCTCGTTGTACACAGACAGGTAATATCTATGGTGAATTGCTGATATATAATTCATACACTTTTGGACATGAGTTTTGTGTGCTTCCCTGCACTGTCTGCCAGTTTCAAGGAACTTCTTACATTTGCAGACCTTGAACAGCCAGGACCCAACAGGGATGGTTTGGGAACATGTATCAGCTGCCTCCAGTGACATGCCTGGGATGTGGAACATACAAGTAGCCTTCAAGGGTGCAAGCCAACCGGTGCGCGCTCCCATCGTGTCACCACACCTGCGCTTCTCTCATGATACATGTGCATTTTGGTCACATAATGAATGTAGGTCCTCAACAGGCAGCACAGGCTACATTTGAAGGGTTTCTGGAAAAGAGTGTGAGTACAACCCTGAATGCTTCTTATGGGCCATATCTGCTCCTGTTTACACTACCCTACAGCTGTGCTCATTCCTACTGCTTTAGATCCGATCCTCAAGCCTGGCTTTTGCCTTCCAACCTCTTTTTATACTCCTCTACCCTTAGTGCTTTGAAGCATTTTTTTTTGAGTGATTCCATACCATAAATGTGATACTGACTATAAATTGAACTCAACAAATATGGTTCAAGAATAGTGTGGATCTATAGAAATGTTTAAAATACGCTAAAAATATTCTGCATTGTGTTTTCAAGTTATCTGTTATAAGAACCTCATACACCTCATCCCCCATATTCCCTATATTTTTTCCCAGAGGATTTCACTGTACTGCAATTGTCTTTGGCATTCCCTGGTTCAAGTGAATACAATGTCACAATGGATCTACTCTGTCTTGTCATAAGGATGCATGAGTCATCCCTTAAAAAAGAAAAAGACAATAGCCATTGACTTATTCCATTGCGCCCTTTGTAGCTGCCACCCTACAGCATAGGAAGATTGGAGTAGTTTCGAACCAAGAACCTGAGATAAGAACAGTAATAATATGGAATTTTAATGAACTGACAAAAAAGCTTTGAAAGAGAAATCAGGAAAAATAAATACTAACAGGAGCCTTTTGAAAGGAGAACTAGCAGAGCACTTAAGGAAAGAATGATTAAATGGAAAATATAAGACTAGATGCTAGTTTATTAACAACAATTATAAGTATTTCATAGAATCACAGAATCATAGAATACCAGGTTGGAAGGGACCCCAAGGATCATCCGGTCCAACCTCTCAAGGTAAAAGTACAGTTTAAATGAGTTCAGTCAGCACCCTGTCAAGCTGACTCTTAATACTGACCAGTGTAGGGGAATTCACCACTTCCCCTGGGAGATTGTTCCAATTTCTGTATTTATTAAAAGCCCTTTACTAACTATATCCTTTGACCTAAAATTTGAGATTTGATATACAGATATAGGAGACTCTACTTACCAGGATATGGTGGGGAAAACTTCATGCCTTAGTGCAAATATGACAGTGTAAATATCACTATAGTGATGCTCATATCTTTTCTATTAATTCACTAGTATTTAACAGAGGGGGAAATTATGGGGACATTTTAGGTTTTGCTGCAATTGTAGTTGTAGTTTTCTGACAACAGGAATTTATTTTGGCCCTTTAGTTACTCCATGTACTTTGGTCTTAAGCATTAAGTACTTCTGGATCATTAAACTTTCATCCAGTTTGTCCTCAGTTTATGTTATCATTTAGCCCTCTTTAGAAACCTTTCACAAAAAAATTTCCCCTGGCTGTATGCAATTACATTACCACCATAGTGATGCCCTAAGTCAGAAGGCATTGAAGTCTGCTCTAGGTATTTTCCCTTCAGAAGTTTTGAACATCTTCCAAAACAAAATGCTGTAAGAGTAGGTGGATTTGCCCATTTACAGCTCCAATTACACCTATGAAGGTTAGTTTCACTTTCTCCAGTATCCAAAGTTTTTAAATGATGCAATAAAAGGAACCAAAGGTCTGTTGACTCAGGTGGAGTTGACCTGAGAGCAGCCATTGGAGTCCTTTTCTGTCTGCCTTGGCCACAGCGCAGCGCTAAGGACGAAAAAGGCACTTTGAGACATCAAAGCAAAGTTGCTCTGCAATCAGGGCTCTGATGAGGCGGCTCCATTGCCAACAGCATGGTGCTCTGCCTCTGCTGTGTCCCATCTTGTGCCATGGCCACCAAAGGCAGAGCAGGTGATAGCCTGGTTCATGAGGCAGCCACAGGGAGGGAATAAGGAGACACAGCACTTCTTCAAGGCACCAGCTTCTTCAAAGACCTTCCTAGAAGCTGCGTCCTGATGTCCTGGCAGATGAGGCTCTCCTGGTATCTCTGTCCAGCATTATACCATCCACAATATTTATTGCTGTTTGGGCTAACAAATGGAGAAGACTTGCAGTTGGCTGATGGCTGCAATGGGGTTTGGCTTCTGGAAGCTGCAGTTAGGTAGTCAAGACTGATGCTGTCTCACTTTATACAGCAGTTTGTCCTTCTCAGAGCCCAATGATGACCAGAGGTTGGTCAACAACAGTTACCTGATAGTAAATTTTGCTAGATCACCTCTGCAAGCTCTACGACGCTGACCCAGCAGAGCTCAACAAGGCACCCAATGATGTGACCTTGCTGAAGCTGCTGGTTGTCTTTTATTTTACTAACAGAAAAGCAAGTAGATAAATTGGCATCTTTACCTTATATGAAGCAGAGCTATGATATTGCCTAAAAAAGTTATACTGGCTTGCTTTGACCTTATTACAGATTTCTTTGTTATTACAGCATTCTTTTTTACAGACTATGCTCTCCAAGACAGCAAAACTTTGAGTTTAAATGCAGAGACAGTTTCAGGAATCAAAACAGAAATATCACACTAGATTCCTGATGGTCTTCCTGATTTTGTAATTACATCATTTACATTGGAAATCAGCCATAATTGAAAATAGCTCAAATAGCTCATTTTCTCGGCAAGAAGGACCTCGCTAAAGAACTAGTCACAAAATATTCAGACATTATTTATGAGGATCTGTATGCAATCAGAAGAATAATTTTTCTCTTTTAGTCATGCATGATTGTCTAGGTATTTTTAGCTACATTAAAACCTTCTCCATTTGAAACATTTCATTATTCCATGCAATCTTTATGTAAAATTAAATCTCAGAAAATTGGAAGTGATTGATAGAAGACAGGACTTAAAAGTACAACAGCAGTACTTGCATTCAAATATTTTGACTGCTAGCACTGGCTGCAGGGGAAACAGAAAGCATGACAGGACAGGTTTTAACAGTGCTAGCCTTGCCTGAAGGGTAAATGCATACACTGCATCACATTGGGATTTATTCAAGTACCTTTCAGAAACGGTTCTATAACTGCCCTATGGAAAGGAAGGACTCTTGGTCTTAATTTACATCTGAATAAGTTGGAAACAAACGCGTTTGGTCTGGAGCAAGAACTGGCCATCTGGGTTCCCCACAGCCCAGACCGTGTTTTTCACTAGCGCAGTCACAATATCCATCTGAAGTGGTGAAAACTGATGGTTCAGATATTGTGTTAAAATTTGAGAGCCCAATATTGCAGGTAGCAACTAATTTGAGGGTTGTTATTGGGCTGCAAACTTTCCTTGGTCTTCTGGCTGCTTTCAAAGCTGTGTTGTTATGTCAAGCCCACCTCTTTTCATGAGGTGAGTCATCAGCACCGAAAGCCTTTCACACTTAGATTTTAATCTTGAATTGCCAACAAAATTACTGAACGCAAGGAAATCACTCGATCCATTAAATTACTCAACCAATTCAATCAGCTGCAGGTGTTTACCAAGGTTTATGTGTGATTTTATGAGAACAGGGAGGACTCTGTGTCTCATTTCTCATCATTCACATCACTTCAGCAGTTAAATGTTATCAAAGAATCTTACTTTTACTGCTCAGTTCTACATAGCTTCCATATTAAATTACATACAGTATACTAAGATACATATATATATATATATAAATACTACCTATATTAGTGCAAAGAGCACATTTTCTGGTGGGATAGTTATCTTTCTTGGTAGTCTTATCTGCTCTTAGGTTACACTGCAGGCTGTGTGTGTCTCATAAAATCACACAAAATATACATGTGCAATATCTCTTTCTTCGTGAAAACTGATTAACGATTTACTGAAAGAAGTAATTGAAAACCGTATTATGCATTCATCAACTTATTACCACATATCCGCATTGTATCAAAACAATACCACTAAATGTTTAGTGTAAACAAGGTGAGTCTAGTTGGATGGTGCTAACCATCAGTGGACAGGGGGACACAGACAGACAGGGTACAGGAGCAGCTCCTAGAACCAGGGACCAAAACCAGCCTGGAATTTCAAACCCTCACAAGACTGAAGCTAGAGTTAAAGAATAAGTATTATCCTATATAAAAATCACTCCACAGATAAATGAATTTTCAGTCTTTGAGTTGCTAGAAGGTGCAGCTAGACCACTGCCTGTGGCTGCACTTTATCCATATGGCTGCAAGTGATGGCCTTTGGCAAGGCTGGGCACTTTAAGATTAATTTGAATCAATGAAAACAGAGCCCAATAATAAAGAGGACAAGTATAGAAAAGGTGACCTGAGATAAAAAGAGATTAAAATGAATGCTGAGGACAATTGTCCTCTTTCTTCAGGGGAAAAAAAGCCCAAGGGGAAGCTGTGATAGCAGTCTCCTAATACACAACAAGCTGCTGAAAAGCGAAAGCAAGCAACCCACAATGCCCACGCCGATAGCAGTTGGGATAAGTAGTAAAGCTTCACAATAACAACCTGAAAGATAATTCAGTATCAGGAAAAAACCTAACTGTCCAGCTGATGGGAGTTGGAAAATTTATGGAAACTTCAGGCGGGAATAATTCAAGTGCAGATGACTGGGCTGTGCATGGGAGAAGCATCACCTCTCCAACCATGCGTGCCATGAAGATGGTACGTGTGGGTGCAGTGACTTGTCAGGTGACAGTCCTAGCACTGTTCTGCTGGACACCCAGGATGGAGCTGGTGACTTGAGGCTCCACATGAGATAGAATGGGAAGGGGTTTAAAGCTGGATTTGTTCTGATCTTACTCTGTTCCACCAGGACAGAAACAGTGTATTGCAGAGAGCTTTGGCAAACTAGCTTTTAATTAAAAATAAATAAATAAATAAAAAATTACTTTGTTCTTCAGGCAATAAAGCAAGTTGTGTAGAGGAAGCTCTTGCAGGTGGTGGCAGGGTTTGCAATGGCCCTCAGTGCTTGCAGGGATGTTGTATAGGCTGGAACAGATCCTTCCTTCTCTACAACACTCCTGCCTTCACTTGGGAAAGTGCTTTTTCTTTAAACATACAAAAATAAACACTTAGCTGAGGATAAACGAAAGGAAAACTAATAGGTTGTAAGAAAGAAATGAGAAGGGTGTCATCACTTCAGAATGTCATTACCATCACATAAATCTGTATATGTAATGGCAACATTAATGGTTGTAAACCTTTTCCTGTTACATCAGTAAATATTCACCTCCTGATAACCATGCCAGTGAAACGCAGCAATCTTTTGCCAACTCCTCTTCAAAAGGAAGGCTTCCTTTCGATATCCCAACCTTCAACTCAAATGAGACATACCCCTCAACCACAGACAACAACTAACCCTGCTGCTCAGTCCCACCAACCCCATCTCATACTTGAGTACTGTTGTGATTGCGCTGCCACAAATGCATTCAGCAATTCCAGTTGCATTTGAGTTCTCAGCCTCCCCCAGCCTCACCAATACTCTTCTTTTCCAGCAAGATACTGTCTTGAGGAAAGGTACCCTCATTCTCCTGTTAATTACAGATATGTTTTATTACAGGTGCATTTTGCACCAGGGGGTGACAGCTAGAACTTATTTTCTGTTGTATTTGCCCGTTTCTGGTTGACTTGTAGGTTTGAGGGTTTTTTTCCCTATGCGAGCAAAGCTGTGCAGGATTTTAAACCAGTCACAGCATCCTGAAACTTCCTAGGTTTCCAATCCAGTCAACTCTCCTTCCTTGCCAGACACCTGAACTTATCCTAAATGAGGACAAAAACCTACTCTTTCCTTGCCAGACCTGCCCAGTCCCTCAGAAAGTTGGAATCAACTCAATCACAAGAAAAATTTGCAGCTCTTTTTTCTGACCATTCAACTCAAACTTCCATGGACATCTGCTGTCCCCCTGCATCACCTCCTTCCATGGGTGGTCACCCCCACTCAGCACCACCGTACGCAGCACCAGCAGAAGGTGCTTGATAATCACAGTGCAACGCCCAGACGCAGCACCTACAGAGGATGGTGTTGAGCTTTTTAGCTTCAATTCGCCCTCTTGTGGACTTCACCTGACCAAAGGTACTTAGAAGTACCTATTTCTCCCATAAGTGAGCCCCATAGGCTCTTGCTTCTCTCTAGGCTTTCAGGGGGAAATAGGGGCAGTCAGGAAGACACAGCAAGACCCCACAGCTATTGCTGGGACACAGCCCAAATCACAGCTTTCTCAACTAATAACTCCTCACACCTGTATTTGCCTCTGCAGAGCGGTGATCCACACCCTTAGCTCCATTTTGGAGGGGAAAGGAAAGCCACGTTTCCACTGGCAGTGGCCATCGCCTGCAAACAGGAGACAGAAGAAATGCAACAACCCTGTGTGTGTGAGATTTGCCCCAAAAATTCAACAGGGAGAGCAGGATGATGCAGAATTTTGCTTCTTGTACAAGCACTGCAAGAAAGGCATCAGCTGGAAAAGATCTGAGTTTGCAAGGTTACCTTGGAGTTCAAAAGAAGATGGGATTCATTAGTCCCGAGTAACGGTGCTCAAGCTCTCCATGCTATGGGGCTTCAAATGGAAGCAAGGGAGCACAGAAAATCACAAAAAATAGTGGATGATCAGTGTCATGATAAGCCTGTTTGATTTAATAGCAATTAAAGGTATAAACCTAGAAAAAAAAGCAGTGAATATCAATTAAAATGATGGAAAGAATGGAGTGGAAGAAGGGGAGACTGATCTGGTTTTATTACTAAGATGGACCCCTGCACAGCACCCGAAGCCCATAGACTGCTGTAACACACTCCATCCCCCTCATCTATTCACATTGCAAACTTTCTGAAAAATCACTGTGCTCTCCCACATAAACACTGAACAGAAAAGGAATGAATAGAACAAATATTTAATTTTCCTCTCCAGCATATTACACAGTATTTCCAAGCTGCTAAAGTTAATTCCTGACCAAATTCAGTAAATTTGACTCCCACACTTCAGCTCTGACTCATTTTCTCTCTAATCAATTCCTAATTATTATCCGCTTCCCCAGAGTTTATGGGCACAGATACTGCAGTACCACAACTATGAAACAACCATAAAAATAGGAGGAAAATGTTCCAGAAAATGCAGATAGATTGAATTGATCAGCTGCTCTGGTAGCTTCCTTCCTCACTTGCTCTGTCCAATTAGTCAAATTACATATGCAGTGGTTTTAGCAGTAATTTTGTGCAATAAATAACATTTAACAAACCAAGTTATTGCATTTTCACAGAGTAATGGTGTAAAGAGGCCAAACTGGCTGAAATCCTGGGGCCCAGTGGGTCCAGCCCTGACTCCCCAGCATCTTGCACAAGAGAATGGAGTTTGAGGGTCAAGGGGAGCAAAATGGCCTTCACATTAGGAGTGATGCTACCAATCCCATCGCCTCCAGAGACCTTTATCCAATGCTGAATTTTGAGGTCTGGATGGGAGGTTGCTGAGCTGAGGTTGGCATCCTAATGCCAAGGGTACAACATGATGAGGCAAATCTTTAACCATCACTTCTCTGCCTGGCTTCTTCCCATCTCTTAGGGACATTTCTACTGCTCTGTGTCAAGAAAGCCTCATACCTCACTGACATTTCACTCCAAGGTCTGACTAAACATCAGCCCAGGGTGAAATTTTGGGTTCCTTTTGCTGGCAGTCACCAGCAGTACCAATGCGGAGGGAGTTAGAGCAAAGTGAGGGGGGAAACTGAGTCAAGGATGCCAAGTCACATCCACGTTTCCTGGGTGGAAGAGGAAATAGTGGGAAATAATACAGAAACTTAGGAACAGGAGGAATATATAATTCAATCAAGAAGATTCCTGGAACTGCAAATGAACATGTTTTTATTCTAAGGTTGAAAAGGACCCGTGCAATGACACACCATTGCATGCAAATAAATACTCAGTGGCACTCATTCACCGCTCTGGACTGGTGCCTACTTCTTGATCACCAATATTTCTCCTGGATTTTTTAAACTAAAACTTTAATCATCTTTATAGTATTTTTCTGATATACAGTAAGGACATGTATATTCTCTAATGCCTTGCTAGATGTCTCTCTCACTGCAATTGGGAAAGATGACATTTTAAAAACATTCTCAGCTTCCTTAACATAAGTAGAAAATAGTTATGGGGAGGGAGGAGGGGAAAAAATAAAAGAAAAAAAAGTTCCCTGGTATTGAAACCACAGGACCTTACTGCTTGGCATATAAGCCACAGAAACCAGGCAATTGTTAGTCATGATCATTTCTTTTACAACTCGAGACATTTCTCTCATGGAATAAGTGAAGTAGCTTTTCAAAACGACCTCCGAGTGCAGCCACACGAAGCCATCTACTCAGCATCACATACGCAGCAACTCCAGTTTCCATTTCAGACATTCCAAAATACTGAAGATCAAGCAAGAACATCCAATTTCCCTGATTTAACGTCCAACACTTGCTAGATTTCCAGGAAACTGATATTTATACAAGCTGTGCCAAAGCTATTCTGTACAATGTCTTTTCGGTTGCACTTTGGAAAGAACTGTGCATTGAAGCAACAAAGAATAAAACCCATTCCAAATCTATAAGTCAATAATACAGCAAAAATACATGCTAATTAATTGTATTAAAGACAAACTGCCTCTGCGTCTCTGCTTGTCAGTAATCTTATTTTAAAGACTTAACAGAACATTTTGAGACAATTTTAATCGTCAGAATACATCTGGGTTGCTGCAACCATGATTGGATAGTAGAAGAGTAAATTCTAAACATTCTGCAAGTGGTTCTAATGCAAATAAATTAATTATAAATAATTTTAAAAAGACAAATCAGAAAACCGCTTTAAATATAAGACGGAAAATGACTGGCTGCAGTAAGAGACCATCTCACATCCCACTAGATGGAGCTACGGGCCTAGACTACACAGTCTAGGAACCTGGGCAAACATTTCCCTCATCCCAGTGGGTATGAAGACCATTTACAGAAGTCACCTTCATTTGGCTCTTCCCTAATTCACGCACACAAACCTGAGCCACTGTCCTGTGGCATTTATCCATAGTATCTGTGTAAAGCACAGGCATGAAGATGTGATGTGCCAGCTGTGATTGCAAGGAAATGCAAGGAAGCACAAAGTAACCAGCTAGAATCCAAACAAAAACCATAACAGCTTTGCATATTAAGAGACAACAACAAACAACAGGAACAAAGAGAATCAAACAGCTTTGTAAATTATGCAACCGTTTGTTTTGAAATTAAAAGGCAGACCAAAAGCGAACTCTGTTCTAAGCACAATTTCCTGGCTTTGAGGCTTTAGCCTAGCTTTTCCTATTGGGTTAGATGCAGTAGCAGAGAAGGTATGTGATTTTTTAATCTGTTTTTTTTTGCTGAGAGCTGTATGGCACCACACAGGGCACACATGGTCTGCAGCATATAATACCACTTCAACAGGAAGGTGAAACATTAATCAGCATAAGTAAGACTAATTTGCAGTGCAAATCGACTACAAAGCAACTCTACAAGATCATTCTACTTTGCATCATTCATGCTAGGAAGTATTGCAGACCTTCAGGACTTGGCACCACAGTATTTTGGCACAAGTTCAGATATGTGCGATTTACCTCAGCAAAGGAACAAGTGACTCAGTAATGAGGTGTTCAGTCAAGTGTCAATACACTATGATGTGTAAATTTATAGCGAGTGATCCAGGTGAGCAAGGGCAGGCACTGGCACTCGGGGATACAGGAGTTGAAGAGTTCTCCTAGGAAGCAGTTTCCAAAAGAAAAGCATGTTTAGCAATCACAGCCACCAAAACTTGTCTATAGCCCTTGGATTTACTCTCCCAGATACATATTTCAACAGAGGAAAGCAAATGCTGCTCAGCCTATTGTATACCCATGAGTAATTACACTGTAATTAAATGTAGTTGATTGTTCTCCTTCACAGTAAGACAGTCCCATTAACTACCCAAGCTTCAAGGGCATCCATAAATCTATTTATAAACGTCAGCCTCTATGTTAGAGGAATGCCCAATATCCCAGTCAAAACCAGGTCCACAATATAAGTGATCCACAATATGACGATTTATGTAGTGGGCAAACAGATTTCAGGTATCAGTGAAGTTGTAATTAAAACAATGTAGGAAAATGGATTAACATGTGGGAAACAGGCAATCTGCAATAGCCAATATGACAAATTCAAGCCAGCTGTGCTAAGTAAAGCAGATGCACAAGAGAGCAAAAACAAGCACATACCAAAAAAATAAGTGTTTTGGTTTAGCATAATAAAAAGGAGACCATCAGGACATCCTTTAAGTCAGATGTGCTGTGCAAAGAAAAACACTCCATAAGGGGAAGTAAAAGGAATGACACACAAGAAGTACTGTTGAATTCTTTTAATAACACTAGGAAAATATCATAGTATTAAAATCCTGCACGGGATCCTCAAAGGGTTATTTTGGCTGGGATTTCTTTGAGTTTATAAACAAAACTTTTCTTTTCCCAATTGTGTTTTCTTTTAAACCAACTACTCCTTTACAATGGCATTTCCAGTTAAAACACAGCTAACCTATAAATACCTGAATACCACAACACACATTGTGTGCGTGGGTTTTGTTTAAATCTTAGCAGAAATAATGGTAAATCTATTCAAGACGGGGAAGCAAACGTCGATTTGTTAAGCGGGGAATGTAACAGCCAGTAAAGAATACATTGCATACATAATACAGAAGGAAAAAAATTATCATCTGGAGTATGTGAAATTACACTGATTTTGCACCTTAAACCTAGTAGAAGTTACTCTGTCGGCCAATACTAATCCACTGAACAAGCAGAATGTTGGTCAGAAGTCTAATGTTTCCTGTACCAGCACAGAGAGAAGAGAAGCAGTCCAATGCTGTTAAAAGAAAACATGAAATCCAGCTCATGTTTCTGGTTAGGGATCGATTTCTTCAGGAACTACTGTTAACATAACGTCTTCGTTGCCCCTGCGTACGACCATGTTCAACGTACTGTCCTTTTTAATAATGTCACTGACATCACTGGCTGAGCTTATCGACTGTCCATTGATGCTTATAATCACATCGTTGTCCTTCAGGCCACCACTGAAAATACAGAGCAGCAATGTATTATTATTGTCATTTTATTGCCTTTACAATACTGTTAAAAGAAAGAAATATTGCTGGATTTTTTTCTATTTCCCACCCAACAACAGTTGCACAGAGACACAGCGGGCATGCAAAAAGCAATCAGAATTTATGAAGCAGTGAAGATTACAATACAATGTAGAAAACTCAGAAATCAGATGGAGGTTCACATCTGATGAATCCCATATTTCACTGTCTTCAAAGGAATTAACTATTGCAAATAGTGCAATAATTCTGCAACAAGGATCCTAGAGGTTGATTCGGTAGAAAAGATAGAGGCATAGTTTTAAAATAATTGCAAAAAGGCCCATATTTTTGAAGGGAAATTTTCCAAGCTTTTATTCATGTGTGCATAGCAAAACAATCTGAATCACAGCATGGTTTGGGTTGGAAGGGACTTTAAAGCCCCCAAGTCCAACTCCACATGGGCAGGGACACCTCCACCAGCCCAGGCTGCTCCAAGCCCCGTCCAACCTGGCCTTGGGCACTGCCAAAGAGGGGGCACCCACAGCTTCTCTGGGCAACCTGGACCAGGGCCTCACTATTCGCAGAGAAAATAATTTCTTCCTAATGTCTCACTCTCATTTTAAAACTGTTATTCCTTGTCTAGCCCAGTCAACAAAAATTCACACATGTCCCTCACCCTGCCCATACGCCCCAGAACCCCATCTCCTGACCTCAGCACCACATGCAAACCAAAACCAAAGCACTCCTGACTCAAAGCGAGATGGGGCAGAACCGGAGCCAGCATCACAAGGGTCCTGTGCCCAGAGTCATGGGTCTCTCCTCAAGCTGGCTGAGACTGCTGCCAGGACCAAGAAAGGGGGTGGTGAGGGATACCATCCACCACAACTTCTTGCCCTGTCTTGCACAATGATCTGGCTCCAAGTTATGTAAATATTAACCAAGTAACCAGATGAGACATGATTCAGCCCTTTAGCATAATCCTTCTTCACAAAACCACAGAGCAGACATTGGCCTCTTCCGCCCGCAGAAGGCGTCTTACATGAATGTCTCCTGCAAGCAAGATGCCTTGGCCAACATTTGCAATAAACCCGGTTGCCTACCGAAGGGCTGGCTTAAAACTTTTTAATGGGACAAGCCATTCCAGATTATCTTGGTCTCTTCAATAGCCTCTCCTCTCAACTCGTTCCCAGGACAGGTCGCTGCAGAACTGCTCTGATCCCCTACCCATCTACACAAGGTGCATCGGAGAATAAATCAGCAAAATGGGGAAACCCACAGGGAAGGAGACCAGGAGTGGGGGAGACAGAGGAAACATGGGCTGCGAAGCATCTTGATTTGAGTTTGCCATCAAGTTATGAGGCTACGTTGCCTCACATTTCTTATACCTCTCTAATATCCCTCTTCCACTCACTACTATCTATCATCCATACTCCTATAATTTTTCTGCACCTTCAGACTGGACCTGCATGTCAAGGCAGTAAGTTCAGTCCCACACTGATTCATTCCTCCAGTAACTGCAGACTGATTTCACATTACAGATACATCACTATTCTGCATGACCAGTGCTGCCAACAAGACTTATCTGCACAAAGCAGCAGCAATTTAGAAAGCAAGCCAGCCAGCCAACACTTTACATCTTACAGTGGCATTCAAACCATAACAAAAAAGATATCATCCAACCATCCTTGCAGTCACCCTAGGAGATAACATATGCCTGCTCCAAGGAGCTTTCTGCCTGCATGTCCTTGGTGCTACATATGCCTCTTCCTTGCCACAAAGATTTACTCTTCTCTTCTAGATTCAGAAAATAATGTTTCCTACCCTGGATTACTGAGTGGTTTTATATTAACCAGACTCTGAAGGGAAAGTATTTCCAGCAAGAGCCAGCCAGGCCAGTGCCAGTGACCACAGACCAGATGCCACACTTTACCCATCTTGTGACGCATGGTACCAACCAGCCCGTGAGGGTCTGACCAAATACAGAATAATGTGAAGAAGAAGATCAGTTGACCTAAACCAGAAGCTCTTCCCAGTAACGTGATTCCTGACAAAGGTCTCACATGGAAAAGTGTCTCCTGTCCAGGAGTCTTTCACCCACGATGGGTTTGCCCACCACTGAGGCGCTCAGGCAGAGACTGACACGTCTTCACAAGGTGGACACAAAGCTTCTCCCTTGCTCTCCCTTCAGGAGTAACCAGCAGGGCCACGAGGAGCACGCTCAAGCAAACGTCTTTATTGAGCGCTGGCTTCGGTACAACAGATGTCTTGGAAGCAATTGCTGAGGAAAATGAAAATTGAGCTTCCATGCCCGCTGAATCCTTGCCCTTTCAGCTGGGAACGCTGACAGGGCTTTGCTGCAATACCCTGATACGTTCACAATATTACCCATCGGGGACTGGACTGAAACCACAAACTGATTTCCAGCAGACAACCTAATAGCTATCAGATGGTCATAATTTTCTTCATTTAGCATAATCAAGATAGCCAGCTAAGCAGGGAACATTCTGCATCATTACCCCCTTAAGTCAGTGGCAGTGCTTTTGAGAAAAAAGGAGTTCAACTTACACTTCAGCTGGTGTTTCTGGAATTACTTCAATAACGTAGGCCCCAGAGACAACATCAGGAAAGTCTTTATGGCGATCCTTCAGCTCTCTAGCTTTGCTGGAAAATGAAGAAACAGCAGCAAAAGTATTTTGACAAGATAGGAAAATTGAAATAATCGTGCATTTTTACTTAGTTAACTCACTCAACATTCACTAGCTGAGGTATTTTACACATGTTGATGCGACACTCTACTATTAATTTTAACCTTTACAATTATTTCAAGAATTGTTAAAATTTTTGCAGGCATACAGCTTTTTAATGCCTATTTCTGGCAAAGACAATCACATCAATAGACACAGAGGATCAGGGTGAAAACATTTCAAAACTTAGTCATTACTTTAGAACTAGCAGATCCTGAACACCTCGATAAACCCCTTCAGTTTTCAATGCTTTGTTACACCCCTGATCCTGCACATGAGAAGACTTCTGGTTATTTCTACAGGACGCAGCATCACCTGCTCACGAGTCTTTTCTGGTTTGAGTACGAATAAGCAAGTCCACACAAAAGCTTCATTTTACATTAAGTGAATTGTTTAATGAAAGTAATTGTACAGAAATGGAAAGAAGCGCGTAGCTGCTGGAATTCTTGAAAACATACTGTCCTGTCTTCTCCTTGACCCATGGGACAGATGGTAACAACAGTAATAGAGCCCCAGGACAAATTAGCAATCACTAGCTAATCTCTTCTGAAGCATTAAGGAAAAGAAAAAGCCAGGGTGTTATTTAAAAGCTAGCGCACACAAGAGGCTACAGAAGAGTCCAGCCACGTAGCAGATGCAGAGAAAAAGCAAGCAAAAGCTGGCTGAATTGTCAGAGGTACCTACAGAGGCACAGGCTGACGCTTCGCCCTCCTGGTTGTTTCTGCAGACCGTGAGCGCGATCCAAACGCATGCAGTGCCCGCACTTCGGCAAGGTGAGGAACCCCCGCTTTTACTTACCTAGGAGTTAGGGACATCATTCGAATGCCAATGTATTTCTTTCTGGTTACAGCTTTTCCTGCAAAGAAGAAAACAGGTCTTGATCAACTGCCTGTTTGGTCAAGTCTCTCGAACAAAATTGACCCAAAGGCTGTTGATTTTCTGATTTATTCCTGTTGTCATGTTCTTCTCTTTCAGAGTGATGAAATACAGTACCTTTAGCTTGTCTGTCATGGGATTCAGTTAGGAACTTCTTGATTTTATCTGATGGGATCGCAAACGAGATCCCTGCTGTAACTTTTAATGTGTTGATTCCTATGACTTCACCATCCTGGAGAAATAAGAAGTTGTTATTAGCAAATGTGAAATAGATTATTTCTTCTCAAGAGATCACATAGATTAATTCATACAACACATTCTGCAGCTGGTTTTCAATTTTCTAAATGGTTTCTTAAAGTGTAATTTCTCTGAATCTATCGATAAAAAACTATTTCACAACTTTGGAGAATCGCTGTGGATATTACACTGCCACTAGCAGAAGACAGATCAGAATTAGGCAACTCTCCTGCTTGCAGGAGTATTCTACAGGCAATTTCAGGCTGTTTACTTCAGTAGGCCCCTCACAAAACACAGTGCTGACCGGTTCTCAGCAAATATTGCATAATAACATAAAGAAAAATGACAGTTCACCGAAATCAAAAGCTTTTCCTGGTAATGTGACCCCAAGAGAGAGTTTCAGATGAAACATCTCTGCTGTCACCGGATGATTCGAACACTTCTGAAACCTCAGCAGCTTCCTTCCCTCATCTCCCCCAGATAAAAACTACCCAACTGGAAATATTTAAAAGGAGGTTACTGGTGCTGAAATTGTACTGCGAGCCACATGGAAAAAACCAGCCAAATCTCCAAGGTGGAAACTCCGAGTAGCTCCTTCTTCCAATTTGTGCCGTCCCTCATTGAGGCCCACTGCATCTCCTCCATTCGACCCCATGCACCCCCACCATCTGAGAGCAGCTGGGTTTTGCAACCTGTTCCAGTTCTTCTCTCTCGGGCTTATCCACAGCTGCTGCAAGGTCAGCTCTCACTATGTTCTACAGTATCACCAAATAAACCCTGATATCCTGATAAAATGCATGGGTTTTTCTACCTGCTCAGTGTGATTCAAAATAAAGTGGTACATATATGGTTTTTGAAACATTAAACTGAGTTTCAGTATGCAAAATATACCGCCAGCTGCATAGTATAAAGTGAGGGCAAGCACCTCAACTTTAAAATGTGCTTTTTACTTCTTGCAAAGTGCAAAAAAAAAAATGGGCATTACACTTGTTCAGAACTATGCAAACCATAAACACCTTAAATATTGAAATCCAACCATATCCTGTGATTTGCCAACATAAACACAGACAAATGATTAGTAAGAACCATGTGAATTTTGTGTAGTCAGCCAGATATCGAAAGCTCTAAATCACTTCTGGTGTGGGGCACTGCTTGTTCGTTGGCCTGGGTGGGGATTTTTGTTTTATTTTTAAACTACTAAGTAAAAAAAGTCATAAATCTGACACCGAGCAAACTTGAAGAAACTCTTACCAGATTTACTAGGGGTCCTCCGGAGTTTCCATACTGAAAGTAAACACACGGCAAGAACGTGTTTTAGTATCTACCTCTTAATTCACGGCATGCGAAACATAAAAGAAATTTTTGACATACTTCTGTAGCAGTTTTTTCATTGTCTATTAAACACGTGCAATAGAAATCTTAACATCCAAACCCATTAACTACACTTAATATCACTCCTTTTAGCTGAGCTTTGCAAAGGCTTAGTCATTCTTCTCTTGCCAGAGCAACTTAAGAAAGCCAAGGTTTGTCTTTTGTTTTAATAGCACCACACCAGCAACTTAGAAGATTTTAGGACAGCTCTGGGAGCTGTTAGCGAAGATTTCTTACAAGACCAGCAGTAGAATTATTAAAACTATTACCTCTTAATTCACGGCATGCGAAACATAAAAGAAATTTTTGACATACTTCTGTAGCAGTTTTTTCATTGTCTATTAAACACGTGCAATAGAAATCTTAACATCCAAACCCATTAACTACACTTAATATCACTCCTTTTAGCTGAGCTTTGCAAAGGCTTAGTCATTCTTCTCTTGCCAGAGCAACTTAAGAAAGCCAAGGTTTGTCTTTGTTAGCGAAGATTTCTTACAAGACCAACAGTAGAATTACAAAAACTATTGTTTTGCCTTAACGCAGAAACAAATTTGAATCCTTAAACTAAGCCTGGCTTCTTTTTAAGAATACACGATGGATTTTGAAAAGACCCTTATTTGCCAGAGAATATGCCTCCTCCCTTGTAATCTGTAAGAATGTTGAAGTGAAGGCAGATATTGTACTTGGTGTGGTTCCTTGGGGGATTTTTCAAACAGTAATCAAGTGCTGCTGCACCGCAGATGTCCATATTTACACGGATAAAAGAAAAGCCAGCTACGCTCACTGTTCCTAAGAACTGGATCACTGGCGATGTTTTCAGAGCAACTATTCAAAAAATGTAAGAGCTGAAGGAGATGCAGCTCAGAGCAGGACGTACGTTGATGATGGCGTCTGTCTGAATGTAGTCCATGTCGGAGTTGCGGAGCCCCAGCTCCTTCCCTCCGCGCTGCGTGGTACTGACGATGCCCGTCGTCACCGTGTTTTGAAGGGAAAAGGGACTTCCAATCGCCACCACAAACTCTCCTGGCCTCAAGTCTGCAGACTGGCCCAGCAGAAGAACTGGCAATTTACCCTGCAAATTAAAATAAATTAAAAAGAACTTAGAAAAATTCAGATGTTGATAAGGCGCTACGACACATAGAGCACAGGAAAAAAAGAGAGGCTTTTATCCCTTGGGGACTTTACTAACTCTGTTTTCTTTGAATAGTTCATGTGGCTCTGTACACAAACATCTCAACAAACTTCTGCTCCAAAGAGTGGGCTCTTTGGACTGTAGGAGTACTTTTTGCACAACAGGTACCCATTAAATCAAAAGTAAAAAGACCAAAGGAATATTTATGCTCTGCTGTACAAAGCAGACATCTGATGATACTAGGAAGGAGTTGTTTCCAACAGCTTCTTGAAATAATTAACCAACAGCTGCTGAAGTAAAAAATAATACAGGTTAAGAGTGAACACTAAAGAGTCACGAAAGCAACAGCTGAAGCCTATCAAACATACACATGTATAGTTAAAAGCATTTTATATTCTCCTAAGACACCAACTGATGTTTCATCTTACTTTTTATTCAATAGAGTATCTCTTCTAAATAGTTATATTGCCTCCTACATACACTGGTATCTCCTGACAATGTTAGGATTTAAAGACTTGATGGGATTTTTCTGTTATGACAGCAGGGGATACCATTACATTTTCCTTTCAAGATCTTATCTCTAAACATATGAGCTAGCATGTTATTGAAGACATTCCCACTAGGGCACAAAACATTCATAAAATCCATCATCAATAGAGATCACTGCAATTTACAGCAATTAAAAAAAAAAGGGAAGGTTGGATCCACACATCCTTGTCAATGCAATGGATCAAGGGAACTGAGACTGGTTTCCCCAAGACATGGTGTATCTGCACAGGAACTGAACTGAGGGGCTAACAGAGGATTCAAACTGGACCAGCAACCCCCCACAGCAATCAGAAAACAGCTCAGAAGCTCTTCAGGCCTCCTGCTCACCAAGGATTTAAGAACAGTGTTCTGAAATAAATCATATTTCAAATAATACCTTTGCCTTTATTTATCACCTGCCTGTAAAATACACATTGAGCTCCATTTCTCCTTTGCTTTGCATGTTTAAAATTCAGACTTTCATTGATGTTACACCTTTTTTTACTCCTTTTATGTTTAATCTGTTGTCCAAATGATCCTGACCCTCCTCGGGTTTTTAACTACATGTTTAACCACGTCACTAGAATATTTCAGTTAACATCAATGCACCTGGACACGTATAAATTGTGACTTTAGGATCTGGAGGTTACTGAACCCTAAATCAAACCAGAAGTCTGAAGGGATTCATCTTTTGCTTGGCAAATCTAACTTTAACATAGCTTTCCTGCAAGCTCATCCCACTTCAAAATGCTTTCCTTAGCTCAACAAACCTGGCCCCAAAGGAAAAGGCATCAGAAGAAACTTTCAAAAAGCCCTACCTAAAGATTCATTTAAACCAATTTGCAAGGAGTTGGTCACATAGTCACTTTATTAAAACACAGGGTACCTTCAAGGCATTCTTGAGCTGTGTACCTAAAATGAAGGTACAAATTGGCCTAATACCTTGTCTTGGCATTCATTCTGGAAAATTTGTAAAGGTGCCTTTTTCATCCTATACCTGTTCCAAAGCACAGGTTTATGTGTCTGTATATGATGGGAACATAAAGCTGTATACTGTGTGCTCGCATAGCAAAGAAACAAGGCTACAATATTTATCAAGCCCTGATTATTTGTACCGATTCCCAAGTTAGTGATAATTCTGTTTCAGGAGTTAACAGAAGCTGAATCATTACTAAATTTTGGCAAAAAGAGAAAATACTAAATGTTTAAATTTGAAATCAAGGGCTTGCTCTCTAGGGGTCTCCTGTCACCAGCTGTTTGAAAGCCTCTATTGATAAGTGACCTTTAGGGACAAAAGTCCACAGATATAAGATAACCCTTGTATTTTTCACCTACAGTTTTATTTCAAATGTCCTAGGAGATACGCAATGTCTGTAGGGTAAAAAGTAAAAAATGAAAGACATACATCATCACTATATGTTGCTGCAAACACAGACGTTATGGTTTTAATATTTAACAAGTCTGATCCTGCATATCCTTTGTAACAAGTCCACCAGCAAAACTGTACTCAGATGAACAGACTGTTTCAGTAAAACTCATTGCCAAAGCCCAGACAGGATAAGATGCTCTTTGGAAACTTATCCTTTAGTCTCCAGACAGCAAGAAAATAATTAACCAACTGCTTGTTAAACAGAATCAGCTGGAAGAGCAACAGAGTGGGCAATGTAGCAAGGAGAAGAACTTTCTAATATCTTTCTGAGGAAAGTTTCCACAAAAAGCTATGCCCTACTATTAAATAATAATTACCCGTGGTCCCTATGATTGCCATAGCCATAGATGAACCCAACAAAGGCCGTGGTTGAATTCTGAGAAGGGTTCAATGGCGGTACCCAGCTTCCCCGAGATGCAGCAGCATCCCAAGGCAACACTGCTGAGCGGTTCCCGATCTCGGACCACAGCCCTGACTCCAAGGGACCTCTCCAGCACAGCGGGAAGAGGCAGCTACGAATGAGCTGTGCTGGGAAGCATGCAGCGTATGCAACACAAACAGCCCCAGATGGGTATTGTTTGGATGGAGGGAGCACCCTGCCCCTTCCTTCTCTCGCCAGATGCTGTTAAGCTGACGTAGCACGTGTTTGCAAGATGTTGTTGGTCGAGAAGTACATCTCTTTTCAGCACTGCTTTTCCTGATTTAAAAAAAACAAAACAAGCCACACACACAAAAAGTGGCTTTTTGTTGACATTTATCAGCAAATAGACAAGCAAATGAAAACAGAATTTTTTTCATTAATAGAAAAAAAAAAAGATTTGGTCTTGTAGAAAGTTAAAGATTTATACAATGTTCCTGAGTTATAAAAACAGTCACGAAGCCAAAATCGCATTGGCAGCAGAAAGAAAAAACATGAATAATCTCTGACTAACACAATTACTTTTGATTGTGCTGAGTTTTCGAGCCCGTGCCCATACTAGCTCGGCTCCAGTTCAAAGTCTAATGCTGTACGGATTGGCTGTAGGTCATCCCTGTGATCCAACGCGCCTTCTGGAAAGAGTATGGCTAACCTTTCCTTTGCTAGGAACAAAAATCAATTGCAAAAATTGCCTTGCTCTACAGATATTATGAAACATGGCTTTGGAAAATGCGTTCTCTGTGCAGTACATTTCTAGAAGAGATCTAGCCTCATATAAAAATACACTATACTGAGATCACTGCAAATGTAACTAATGCATTTGATTCGTCATCTTCTGCTAACTAGGAATTAATTTTTACCTGTTACAAGCCCCATGCCATGTGGAGGGGATGAGAGGACCACCCACACGGGTATCTGCAACACTTCAAGGACAGGAGGGATGCTGAGCTCACTTTAAAAAGAGCTCCAATGTCTGCGAGTCTGCATGGTAAATGAAAGGGGTTTTGTACTGCTTGAAATGCTATTCCTCATAAATCCGCAGTGTGGTGCAGAGCACACTAACAGCATTGCAAGTAAATACTCTCATTAGTGACTCTACAAGTAAATGCCATTAAGAATTTATGATGAATACATGCATTGCAGTGACTTCAAATTTGTGGGTTTTCTCTCTACAAGACTCTTAAAAATAACATTGCCACGTTCAGAACTAAACTTTCCATTATTAAACTTTCAAGTATTTAAATTGTAGGGCTGGTTTTGAAGTGGAAATTCGAATAAAACCTATCCAAATCCCTGGGCATCAAGTGATGGAGTGGGAAGTGTGTCCTTCTGCAAGAGGAGCATTGGAAATGCCAGGCAAGCACTCATAGCAGCATGGCAACCAGAATGGTGTCAGAGCACCCTGCCCGTGCCCTCACACCCCTCCACTGGCAAGGTCTTGCCTGGGGCATTAAGGAAGTCCTTGTAAACCGAGTTTAAGTGCTTGGGACAAGGGCCCTTAATAACTGTACTTAATAAATGGGCACTCCTCCATTTTTACATAACATCTGACAGCCATCGGGATGATGTAACCACTGTTACAACTCGTGACTCTCTTCACAGTTAACTATAGATTTGCCACAACTGTTAATTAAAAACCCAGGCAAACAAAGATGCCTCGCAGCACAACGAAGAAGGAACCAGAAACACGCAGCACCTCAGCCCAGCTTTCCCAGTGACTCACTGCATGACCTTGGGCAACACATATAACACACACAATGTCTTTTCGTCCCCTCCCTTTTTCAGTTGATGAAGCCTCGGGGCTCTGCTGGGATCCATGTTTACCCAACAATAACAAATCTGCAAGCACACAGAAATAGGACTAAACATGCGAAACCATAAGTGGCACATGACTCACTGTTTACACCCAGCCAGGGAAGGAGCCGTTAATTTGTGTTAATATTTTAAGCCTTTCTCATCCCAAAGAGCTTCAGACATTTTTATATACGGGTTAGACTCAAACCCTGGATAAACATAACTCCCACGAAACGCAGAGCCGCACACCACCATCAGAAAACGGCTTCACCCAATGATAAGACACATCTATCCTGGGGATGGGAGGCAGCAGATTGGCACAGGAGACCAAGACAGGTCTAGAAGAGCACCACCATCAGCCGGGAGAGAGATATGTACATCAGCACCATAACCTGAATAGGTAAAAGAAGTGGACCCTCGACAAATCAGCTCGAAAACTAAAAGAAGAGGCAGCCACAACCAGGCATAGCCAGTGCCACAGAGGAATAAAACCCATCAGACAGATGGTCAGAACCAGTATGCGTTAGGCTTGGGACCTTTTCATCCACAAAATAAGTGAATCTGTAGCTACATTGGCACAAAAAGCCAGTAAATCCCTTCTCTGCCCTGTAACCCCTCTCACTTCTGGAATGAAGATCATGAATTTGCAGGAAGCAGTCCAATAAACTGATGAAGAGGAGATAAATGTTCAATTTGTGTTACACAGTGACAGATTTCCTTCACGCTTTTTATTTTTAGGTGGAAAAGAAACAGATACCTGCATGGTGCGCTAATTCAGCTGTAAGCAACTCTGGCACAACATGTAACTTCCCTGGGAACTGCAATTCTGTTCTCATTAATGACACTATTTAACTTTCAGAATACGTTATGGCAAAATAAAAACACGGGCCACGAGCACATAAAAATGTAGAGCACCATCGACAATTTAGAAACTGCTTGACGAAACGCCAAAGAAAACGAAAAACCCCAGCTAAATGCATTACAAGCCTCCAAAAGTATTTCATCTATAGTTAGAAAAACAAAACTGAGTCTCCTTATCTAAATATGGAGCATGGGAAGCTTGCAGAAAATCAAAAATAAAAACGGATGAAGCGCTGTTTTGCTATGTCACCAGGATTTCAATTACCTGGCAAGATATTGCTGTTCTGCCTTAAAATAAAGTAAAATACCCTAGAGGTGTGTGAGTGTTTTGCTGTGCAGGGAGCTGGATGAGCACATCGTTCCTGCAGCAAGGCCTACCAGGGGCTGAGGATGGCAGGAAACCACCGC
>NW_010165696.1:3100-3920 GCF_000695765.1 Mesitornis unicolor | reverse complement strand
GACCTTTCAAAAGGGATATGTCCAAGAAATGTTGATTCTCTCTTCTATCTTCACCCCCACTACTCTGCTTATTATACAACGTAATTAATTTCTCCAATCTTTCAGATATTTGCACCAGTCCAGGATACAATGACCATTTCTGAAGTCATCTTTCCAGATGTAAACTGTCTAATCTTTCCAGGCGTAAACTGTCTAGGCAGAAATCCTTTCAATTTTTCTCCAGTTTTCTTCTCCTTTTATTTTATTTGTTCATTCAGATAACTCTCACCTTCACAACTTTGAATGTCAGGGAATTAAATACTTTCTTTTCTTTCAGTAGTCTAATGGTCTCTTTAGAAACCACTTTAATTCTGTTCAATCCATCACTTTAAATCTATCTATCTAAAACATTTCTGAGAAGATTTTCCCTTGTGGACAGCCAACATAGGTAGAGGAGGCTTTTACTTAGCAAATGGTTATAGAGTGTGTTTTATTGTTTATGAAAGGTTATCATGCTTCAGTTTTCTTTCCTTACAAGTAAGAAAAATTTTTCAGTTCCTGTGTGCAGCCAGTTCTCTAAGGAGAGAAGGAGGGAGCTGATGCAACGGAGCTGTAACATCCAGCTGCAGAGTTCAGTGGAGAGGTCTGAAGAAAGTCCCTGGTGGCCAACGTCAGAAATGGTGAGGTTGGGCAGATGAGGTGCAAAGTTGTCCATACAGTTTCAGATCTCAAGGTACAGCTTTTCCTAACTGCCAGACCACCTCAGGAGACACCATGGATCAATATAACCTGAAAAATGCTTCTAGCACATCTTCTCTAAACTGAAATGTACTAAAAATAT
>NW_010165696.1:0-2577 GCF_000695765.1 Mesitornis unicolor | reverse complement strand
GGGCCCCCTGCCATAGCCATGGGACAAAGACCTGGCATCTGTTGGTGTCTTCCAGCTTTGCCGGTGCCCTTTGCTGTCTCCACTGCAGACTGGTGTACACATTCCTACACTTGCCTCTGTTTCACTGCAGGCTGTAGACACCCATCTCGCTCCCCCGCCTTGCTCTCACCCCAGCAGTTCTGTACTTTCACTGATGTGTCTGCACCCTCACTGTCTGTTCCTTGAAACACAAAGCCATGGGCTGATCACCAGCTCCCTCTGGTGACCTCTTGCAGCATGGCACTACCATTCAAGTGACATTTCTTCTTCCTGCTATCCAGTCTCTGCCTTCCAATTTGTACTTTGTGACATTTTTATTGCTCTCCTCCTTTTCTCTGCTGACAGGGAAAGCTCTACCAGCTCAGAAACTACCCTTCAAGCTGGGAACCCAACCCATTTGCCTTTCTGTGGTCTTTCACCTGACCAGAGACAAGTAACCTCACCATGATCTTCTAAACGACAGGACAGCTGCTGGCCTTTCAGCTCCTCAGATAGATATGATCGTGTGTCTGCTGCTGTCCTGTCATGTACTCAGGTGGAACAGACATGACAACCCATATCCAAGTCCTCTTCCTCGATAGAGCCTATGGGGTGCTATGGCGGAGGTCCTTTCCCAGCAATGTTCCTGCTGCTGGCCTATCACCTCCAGAGACAGAACTGACCTCACAGTCCCCTTCACAGCCATCCACTTCCTCCTTGATGATGGGTTCCTGAAACACAAGTGACCTTATAATACCATACCCATCCATCTGTCACCTTACAGCCCAGCATCTGACCAGATAAAAGTATGCTTGTTTTATCAACTATATTTCCAACAAGCAATCTGTTTGGAGAAACATTCTTCACAAGAACTGTTGTATTTGTGTTGACGGATTTTATCTCTCCTCTGCCTTTTATTTTTTTTCATTCTTCCTCTGCTTATCCTGCCTTCAAATACCTCTCTAAGTAAGGATGAATTGAATCATTGACTAACTCAGGTTTGAAGAGGGCCTAGAACAACATCTCGTCCCACTCTTCTGCTCAAGGAATTATGAACTGTTGACAACAGGTTTTTCAAGGCCACCAGCCTGCTTTACATCATCCACAAAAGAGCTGAAGGTGTGCTCCACCCCATCATACAGGGAGATAATAAAGACGTTCAACAGTGCTGGGCCAAGTGCTGGTCACTGAGGGATGCTGCTTCTAACTGGCTGCACAGAGGACTTTGCATCTCTGATGACATTTGCACTTGATCACCCAGCCAACTTCCCATCCCACGTCCACTTCTTCAGCCCAGACAGCACCAATCTGGCTGTAAGGACACTGCGGAAGACCATGCCCAAGGCCTTGAAAAAATCCATGTACACAGCATACCCTTCTTTCCCCTGCCCATTTTGGTTCAGTAATCCTGTATTTGCCCTTCAAATGTCTAGAAGTCCCTGCAGGACTACATGCCTCACCACCTTTCCAGGGAGGGCCGGTGTGCCCAGCCTGCAATTCTCCCAATTCTTGTTCCTGCCCCTCCTGAAGATGGCTTAGAAATCTACCTTTCCCATGAACCCTAGATACCCTCTAATAGCTTTGGTGCTTTTGAGGGCACCGTCCTGAAAAACAGGGGAGTGTGAGAGAGAAGACAGCTTCATTTAGATAAAGAAAATAAATAAATGCTTCTCTGAATACATTGACAAGAAAAGGAGGTCTAGGGAGAATCTTCCTTTTTTATTTTATGCAGGAGGAAACAAAGTGACTAAGGATGAGTAAAAGGCTGAGGTACTCAATGCCTTCTTTGCCTCATTCTTTAACAGCAGGACTGCTTCTTTTCTGGGTACCCAGCCCCTTGAGTAGGAAGACAGGGATAGGGAACAGAATGAGACCACCATTGTTGACAGGGTGGCAATCATGACAGAAGTCATCTATGCAGTTGCAGATAAGCAGGCACTTCTTTGTTGAAGTACTGGGGAAACACAGAGGGGAGCTTCTTTAATTGTTCTCTGAAGTCCATACATTTTCACAGCTTCCTTATACATTTTTACAAAGTGTTATTACAAGATTATACAAGTATGCATAAAATGTCCACTTTTTAATTTGCCATTTACCGTGATTGGCTCATCACTACCATAATATTTCATACAAGACATTGAATTACTTCAAAAACTTACTCCTACATAATTTTTAACGTGCAGATATAAAGAAAAGTGATGGCCTATTCTTCAGTTCAAACAAATACCTAGTTTAACTACTTCAATTAATCAAAATATACAAATATTTTTTTTAACTACTTTAATCAATCAAAACGTTCTCTTTTAACTCTGCAGTTTAAACAATTTCCTAATCTATCAAAATGTTCTCTTGACTGTAACACCATGATCCAAGAGGAAATGGTTAGTGACCTGCTGCCCCACCTAGACATACACAAACGTATACGGCCAGCCAGGTTACAGCCAAAAGAGCTGAAGGAGTTGACAGATGTTCACAAAGCCACTCTTCATAATATATCAGCAGTCCTGGCTAACTGGGAAGGTCGCAGAGAACTGGAGTTTACCAAATGGTGCCCATCTA
>NW_010165695.1:660-20798 GCF_000695765.1 Mesitornis unicolor | reverse complement strand
ATCTTAGAGGTCTCTTCCAACCTTAACAATTGTATGAGTCCACGATTAGAGGAGCTCATTAGGCTGGAGGAGCGTTGCTTGTTTGCTGTCCAGCTGCCTATGCATGGGTGTTCATGGAAACTCAGACCCGGACATGCCCAAGGCACTGGGCACATCCCTGCAGAACAACGGAGCTGGGGTCTGCAGCCATCGCTGCCTCTGTCGGTGCTGAGCCCGCGGACATCTTTTGAAACTTAATTAAAATCTAGAAGTGGGGCCACTAAATCACACAAAGACACTGAAACATTTTGCAAGAGAGTGTCCTCGGTGACCACGGTGGTATTTAGGGAAATGGTTACGAGCCGACAAAAATTCACATGGTAACCATTTTTTTAATGGAATGAAAGGGGAAGGAAGAGAACGGTTCGGATTTGTGCTTGAAAATTTTGCAAAATGACTTTTCGCATACCTCAGTTATCTCCATCTTCACTTTATATATGAAAATCTGTGCCTACAGAATGAGTCAATAAAAGCCAATAAAATGAGAACAGTATGAGACAGAGCTTTGGGTTGTATAACTAAAGCGTGGCCGAGCAGACATCACTGGGGCAACTGTGATTTATACCAGCTGAGGATCTGGCCTGTAAACTGGGAATAACTCTTTCTGCGCTGTGATTTATGTTCTCCAGTTATTGACTGCTTAGGAATAAGCCCTCTGTTATAAACAATCCGGGAAGCGAAGAAGGCAATTGTGTCTTAATGAGACCATGGTTCAAAGCACTGCCCTGTTACATTGACCCTTCTATAGATCAGAAAAGTCTCCTTGATTTAATTACCTTACAGAACCCCAGACTAGACAGCTCCAAAACTCATTTATGCCCCATTTTTTTGTATTTATTTAATTTTTTGGGTACACTTGATAGTGATTTACAATTCAGCCAAGGGACTCTTCAGGCAAGAATTGTTTAGGGGAGTTTGCAGTTTGAATGCAATTATATTTTTCCATAACAAAAAAAAGGCCCGTTTTAAGACTATAAAGGTCTTGTCTCCTTCCCCAAGCACAAAGAATAAGCGTCTAAAGGACACAAAACTTCAAGAATGGAATTAGGAGAATTTAAATTGGAGGCAAAGCAATGCACACGTCTGAAACGCTCCCATTTGAGAGTTCACAGTTCAGTCTCGCACGCACTTTTCCGCAGATATTACAGGGTTGTTCCACCAGGATTATCTCATCTTCAAAGAGATTTTTGTTCCCCCTTCTGCAAATCTATGGTGTAAAGCAGTGGAAATAATACGATGTTCCCTTCCATTCACAAATGAGTGTTCTCTTCTGTGTCAGGATGTCTCACAGCATCTAATTAGATAAGGCTCAAAATACCCCCGAAATATTAATGAAACACCCAACTATTACATCTTGATTTGTTCTGGTGCAATAGAGCAGAGGAAGCAGCCTTGACTCCCACGGGATTTTGTGTCAGTGCTGGACGAGAGGGATGCTCAGAGCCACCAGAGAGCCATGGACCGTGGGGTCCCAGCATGGGAGTTGTCTTTCTGCTATCAAAACTCTTGATAAATATTCAATAAACACCAGCCTCCGTGCTGAACCTTTGAAAAAAAAAGCTCCTCCTGAAGTTCTTCCCCTCATCTCCGTGGATTCAAAGACTTTCGTGTTACGGTTGCCAAAAGTCCCTGCATGATTTAAAAGCTGAAATCCCTTTGCACCTTCATAATTTACAGTTGGTTTCCAGAGGCTTTGACTTGAAAGATGTGATTCCCACTCACCTCTCTTCAAAATTCCTTTCTGCACAGCACCTACCCTGATCTGGTATCTGCTTTTTCCTCTTTTTGCTAATTTTTTCTCTCCCTGGTATCTACCCCTTGGCATTTTCCATCTCCTTCCTCTCTCTGACTACGTTGGGATTTCAGTCTTTAATGTCATCGTCTGACCTGGGGGCTGAGAAAAGCCTGACCCAGAAATGAGCCTGGTCCCTTTGCCCTGGCCATGAGCAACAACCTGTGCTCAGCAAATCATCACATCAGGTGTCACATGGTGTCATTAATTAGCTCATGCCATTAATTAGCACCAACATACAAAATGCAGCAGAATTTTGAACAGAAAGCATCCTGTATATTGGCATTTTTATACCTCGTGAATTTTGTTCTTTATTTTCAAGTATCTTAAGCGGAAACTTATACTCCCTCAGGAACTAAGTCTCTTGGGCAAAGTTATGGTATATATTAAGAGATTATTATGGTATATATTAGCTTTAACCCATGCTGTAAACCACATATTAATATTTAATAAGCCTGAGCCTTTTTTCAACACAAATAAAATATTATTGCTCTCTGAGCTGAAATACATTTAAATGGAACAACGATTTATGTTTTTCCAAAACAAACAGTCTTCAAGTGAAGTCCTTTAAAAATTATTTGGGAGATTTTTCTTTTTTTGGTGAGTTGGATGGGTGCCTAAAAACAATGTTGTAGAGTGTAAGATCTGACAATAACGATAATTACACTGCTATAATTCAGCTTAAGCACCCTACCTTCCTCCAGGTATCAGCACTCCCTTTTCTTCTTGACATCCAGGGCATTTTAATGCATTTTAGTTGAACGGTTAAACTAAGAATCAAAAGCTCCTCTGGAAAATACCGTCCTGTATTTCTAGGACTGGAAAAGGACATAGGGAACATGTTTCTTCGAATGAAAATTATAATAAATGTCGCAATGATTCTGTAATGCCCCACGTTCTTGATGTTTTTTTCTTTGCTTTGGTCAGTGCAAGAACACGGGAGAAGGGAGGACAAAACGTGGTTGGCCTGGTTTGAGCTAAACAGAACTCATTTTCTATTTAGTGATTTGACTTTTCAGCTCAGCCTCTTTTAAGTGGCTGAACTTGCTGAAACCAGCAGAATGTTTTCCCAGACAGTGTGGACTGATAAGCTCAAGGCCAATTTGCCTCACCATGGGTGCTGTGTCTGCACCTACGGGGGGGAAGCGAACCCAAACCTGACCAACAAGGTATCCTATCCCACATACATCATACTTGGTATAAAGCCGAGGGATCATGAGGGTCTTGACCCCTTCTTCTATCTTGGACCCTTCCATTCGTCTCGATCCTGCAGAGGCCAAGTTCCAGCAGACCCTGCTGCTTCGGCTGCCTCTGATCCTGAGCCCTGTGTTCCTGCATCAGCTCCCACTGCTGCTGGGTCCACACTGGGACTTTTCCAGTGCTCCCAGAGCCTCTGGTGCCGTCATCGTCATTGGGGGAGGATTTTATATTGGTTTTACATATATTTGTACATATCTGTAGATATTTTATTATTTTCCTATTTACATTATTATCCTGTAGTATCAGAATTATTGTTTCATTAAATCTGTCAGTTTTCTTTTCCAACCCATCAGTCTCTCTCCCTTCTTCTCTTTTCTCTTCCTTTCTTGGGAGGGGAGAAGCTGGCCAGAATTTAGGGCCCAGCCCAGCCCTAAACCACAACAGTAGTTTAATGCCACGTGATGTTCAACCCAAAGCAATGCAGCCACGTCTGACACCTGGTGATCCAATAGCAACGCATCCAAAAGGATATAAAATACCAAAGGAAAAGAGCTCTGTGGAAAATGAAACCGATAACAACATGACAAGGCTGTCCTGCATCTCAAATGGCAAATCCTGTGCATTACCTGGCAAAATATGATTAAAATTATGCCTGTAAACTCCTTAAGGGGACAGATATGGTACATGTGGACATTGTATACACTTCAGGGTTTCCCTGTCTCTCTGCAGTCAGATTTGCAGCTTCCTTTCATTGAAATGAGGTGTCCTGGGGTTTGCCCCAGTCCTGACTGGGTCCATCCCAGCAATGCGAAGGTTGGGTGCCACACTGGATGGCTGTAAAAGCTGACCCAGTCTGCTCTTTTATACTACAAATGGGATCAAGGGAACAAAAATCACGCTGATGTACGCTATTGACGATGTGCCTGGGCTTTTGACTAAGTGTAAATCAACACGAACCCATGGAGTTTCAGACAGTGAGATTGGTTTCGGTGTTATTTCAGTAATCTGGCCCTTCCTTAAACATTAACCAAGCCCTACTCCATAAAAGCAGAGATTCTGAGGTGATAAAGCACTTCTTGCAGGACATTTCTTCCCCTCAATTCTTTCTTCTCGCTGTTTTCAAGTGCTCTCCTTAGCCCAGTTTTCAGTGCTCCCAAGTGATGGGGACTCCTCTGCAGGCAGCAGCTGAGCAGCCCTGTTTATTTATAAGAATCAAGCAGAGCCACACAAAAGGTTATGGCTACAGGCCAAATGTCTTTGACATCACAGCCTGTCATTAATGGCATAAATCCTCCGTGATTTCATTTCCCAGTCAGCTAACCAGCATCTATCACAGATTATTTTAAAGGAAAAAATGTCTAAACATTTACCTTCAAAGCCCAAACAGATCGTATCGTTCTATTTTGCCTTCCCGATATTAAATATATTCTCTTGCATATGGCATTTTTATTGCAGGTTGCGACCAGTCGCGGAGCTTGTTTCAGAAAGAGAGACGTCCAAAGAGAAGTTTTCTTATTGTTCCCTAAGGGGAAAAACAGCAACAAAAAAAGGCATTTCATTTAACAAACCCTTTACTAACCACAATACTTCGCTGTTTTTCAACGTACTTCTTACCGTTCACTTTGAGGAAGAAAAAGATTTAAAAGGTTGTACGGCTGCTTAAATCTGAGAACATTAACTTCAGCCCATGCCTGTCCCTTCTTTTGCATAAAATGACCATGGTTATGTGCAAAAGATTAGCAAACGACTCAGAGAATGAAAGGACCGAATATACACGGAATGCCTGAGTATTTTCATTTAAAACACCTTGGTATTTTAAGTCTTGGTATATTTGCTGATGGAAAATACAGTGTTTGATAATAAGCCTGGATATTTGACCTGGCTGTGCTGGTTACATTAGATCAGGCCTTAAAAGCACAAATTTTCCAAAGCAGGGCTGGTATTAAACCTGAAGGGGTAAAGTGAGAATTATTCTACTTTTATATGCAAAAGCAGATAGCCAGAGAGTGGGTTTAGACCTCACTTTTTTCAATATAAACCTGAAATCCCTGTAATTAGTCCATATTACACCTCTTGAGAGCAAAAGAAGCCAATGGAGCTGCCTCCAGAAGAAAATGTCCACAATGTAATGTACAGCGCTCGCTCATCATCTCTCATCTTGAAAGTGCCCTGTAAAGAGAAGTTAATTAGCTGCAATTGCAGATGAATTCTGAGATTTGAATAAATTCAAAGGAAGAAAATGCCCGATGCCAGTGCCAGCATCTGGATTTTTTTGGTCCCTGATGCCCAGAGGTGGCCAGAGAAGGGAGCATCCCTGGGAGCATCCTGGGAGCACCATGCAGCGATGCCCCAGCCTCACACGGTACATGGGAATATTTCCAAATGCTGAAAAGAATACAGAGGGGCACCAGAGCAAGGCTGACTGCGCAAATGTGGTCTCCCCACTCTCTCTGGCCATCCTACAGCCTTCAGAAGAGAAAGGACCAAAACGGAGCTAGATGTTACGGCACGAACCCCAAGTTCCCATTAGAGCCATCTCTCCTGCCTTCATCCCACCCCGTACCCAAAAGCCCTCACCGCCAACAAAGAATAACAAAAAGACCTCCCTCATACCTTAGAAATTATAAATTCAACGTTTCCTTTTTGGAGCTGTCGGGAGTCCCGGGAGGCACCCGTGAGCAATCGCTACCCAGCCGTGCAGACAGCACGGATGTGTCAGGGCGCTCGTGCGAGAGCCAAAGTTAAAATACGCCTGCAAAGCCCCAGTAGCTCCACGCGCATGACTAACGCATCCCCAAGGTGCCATAACATGCACTGATGCAGTGAATTCTGGGGTGCTGGAAGGAGTACAGCGAGAGGAGGAGCTGCAGAGGAAAGTTTCTTAGGAAAAGCCAGCAAGTTCTTTTTCCACAATTTATCATAGTACTTTTACACGGCAAGCGAGCCTTTCCCTCCGACTGCAGGGATAAAAAGTCGCACAACTCCAGCGCGAATTAAGGCGGCCAAGAAAAAGAAAAGCAGCTTTCTCTGCTCCCCAGGGCATATATTACGCCTATTTGTTAACATTTTTTGCTATGCGGAGGAGATAAACTTCAAGGAAGGAATGTGGACATCCCCTATCTGCAACAAAATCTACCATGTTGGAACGGGCTGAACGTGTTCAGTTATTAGGGAGACGTGTTAGGGGCAATAATATATTTGAATGGCAACGCTTATATTTTATCAGCACAAATAACACAGCAAATAAGAGTCACACGATGGGCTTTTGCAGTGCTGGTGGAAATAATAAATAGCACATCTGCACCCTGGCCGCAGAAGCTCCCAAGGTTTCTATACTCCTATGGATGATGAACTGAGCATCAGCAAAACTCCATGAGCCTTCAGAATGGATATGTTTACCTGTAAATGTCTTGGAAAGCATCCTCCTGAGCGAACATCAGCAACAACCACCATCTGAAACTGTTTTTTCCAGGGACGTGGAAATATCTGTGAGGAAACCTGCAAGATTTGAAATGTGTGAGGCTTTCGAGCCATACATAATTAATTATAGCTCAAATACATGCAAATAATTTACACATGTAACAAAATCTCCATGTCTGAAAACCCAGAATCTGAAAGACCACGACTGTTTAATCGTGCGCTGTAATAGCGGCATTGTCATTAGAAAAGCATCGCGATGCGATTCTTGCAGCAGATGAAAAGGGGGGGTCAGTGCATGCAAATGCTACTCACAGTTTCTTCTCCTGCTCTCCCAGTGGTTTAATTTATATCTGATGAGACCACGGTTTTAAGGAGGAGAATGGCACATTAGTCTCACTGGTAATACCGCTCAGGATGAAAGCACGCTTATTATTCTCACTGAAAGATCCAGATTTGCTTAAACAAGAACTGTCACAACATGCTGAGGTCCAGGGATTCCTAGGGGAGCAAGGCTGACATATTTGAGGGCGATTTGCATTAATTTATGAATATTACATAGTCTGTTTGTCCAACGGTTCTGAAGATGTTTAGTCAATGCATACCTTGAGTTAATTCAATAGAAAAGCCGTCAGATACTACGCCAAGGGACGGGCACAGCAGTTCTGGCAACCCCTCCTCATTAAACACTGAGTGCGAAGAAGTGCAGAAGGATTTCATCACAGGAGTTAATGAGCAATAAATATTGAAAATACCAAGGCACTCCAACTACATAAAAAAGTTGCAACTCCAGAGGTAAATACCGAATCCGCAAAGGTCCTTGAGATCAAAGCCTGGTGAAGAGTGGCACTGGGAGGAGAGAGAAAAGAGAAATAAATTCCTGAGGCCACTGGGAGATAGCACTGGAAAACTTGAGATAATGACCCTAATACAGCTTCAGTCCTGGTTCTAATTAAGCTAAGTCAGAGCTTCCTAATTGCTTTTAATCCCCCTGGCCTCTTTGAGAAGAGAAGTGCCCATGCATAAGGCCGAGCACATGGAGGAAAGCACCGTGTCGAGGTCCACAGGTGCTCTCAGGGGCAATTTGGGACCGGATTTGCAGATAGAGGCCAAGAAAACAGCATCTCCATCAGCACAGCCCTCTCACAGCACGATGCAGATGATGTTATGCATTCCTTAATTGAGTTAATTGCTTACCCCTTCCAGATGTTGCTGACACCATCACCCCAATGGGTGTCCTTCATGTGGAGCTACTGAGCTCACTATGAAGAGCAGGTGGAGCACGTTTGCACCCTGTTTGCTTTGAAATGCAGTGCTGCTCCATACCTTTATTCACTTTATTTGCCTTTAAAGCCTTAAATACAGGGGTAAAGGTGGAGCTGTTCTGGTTAAAGGACACTCATCCTTCCTGGGAGCTAATGGCCACTGCATCATTTAAGAATATCAAAAGACTTCAAAAACAGAGCTAAATGGGATTATTTCCCTGGGTAATCTCTCTGCCCCAGGGCAGGAATCATCTCTGTTCATAGAGATCCCATGCTATTAAACTGTTGAAATCTATCCTTTCCTGTTAACAGCCTATTCTGTATCAATTAAATGAAATTATTTTGGTGGAAGCAGTGTCTTGGAGTTTATTGGCAGCGGTGGGAAATTTGGACAGCCCAGGACCACCCAGCTGTGTCCCAGCTGCTCACCACCTCCAGGCCTGGATGGCGCCTCGAATGCCACGTAACGCAAAATAATTAATGAGTTGATTTGCATCTCAAATACAGTTTATGCACAGCGAGATATTTTGCCTTTAAATTAAAATAAATGCTTAGTAAAATATCAGGCCACAGCTCGTGACTCCCTTTTGCCCAGCTTCCCAACCAGAGTGATTCAGCAGCTATGTCGCAATTTAATGTATGTCATTTGTATGAGTCTCCATGTAGATTTAAAAACAATCAATGGTTTCCAATATCTATGGGTTGAAGGATAAGCTGGTAAGGAAGCAAATGGCAAAAAGCAGTGATTGATTATTTTTAAAATAATACTACAAAATGTATATCTTGCTGAAACAGGTGTATTTGTAGCCCCTTCCTGCCCTGCCCACCTGAAACTATAAAATGCATTGGCTTGTCTAGAACACCCTGGATTTGCACGCTCGGTAAAGCTGTAAATGTTGGTCCTAGATTAAAGACTGTGCTTCAGAAGGAGAAAAAGGATGATGTTTTCAAGACTCGTATTTCATTTTTATATTCTTGAACTTTCTATAATTTTAATTGCTTTCCCTTTTCTCTCCTGTCCCCAGACGTTGGCAAACCAGCGGAAACATCTCTGTGATCTGCAGGAGAGGACGAAGCGAGGGCAAGGCATCCATCAAGCTAAAGAGAGGGCAAGGCTTCAGGTGGCCAAGAGGGCTGTAAAATGATGTTAACTCCTTACAGAATAAAGTCTACCCAAGGCACAAAATAAGTGGAAGGATTTAGTGAAACAGCCGAACCTTGCACACCAAAGAGAAGCAAAAATCAGTCTGAAAAAGTGCAAAACACCCCCCCCAGTCTATCTCACTGAGGTTTACCAAAGCACTACTCCTTATGCTGCTGCCCTGGGGGGGTGCAAGAAGCCATGGGGACCCCACATGTGCACTGGAACCCCCTATAAATCTGACAGCCCCATCCTGAGCATGCCCTTCTACTGGGACGAATGCACTAATCCAGACAGGCTGGGTGTGAATCCCAGAGTGCACATCCCACCCGAAACCTTCGCTGCGCGGTCATTTCCACCTGCCAGGAACCCACAGCCATGAAACAAGGCTCAAGTCACAAGTTTAATTTAAACGTTTTGAAAGACCAACCATTTATTTAAACGTTATTACACATTTCTGCACCCCAGCGAAACCTGCAGTCCTCAGCATGAGCTCGCCACGTCAAATAGATCCACAAGCGCTGTGATTGTGGATTCAAAACTGTGATTTGACAGCATTGCTGGCTCCTGCTCTTTTTGGCATGCGAACACCCATGGTGCAATGTTGTGGCATCTTTTTTCCTTGTGCCACCTACATTTGGGTAGCGCGTGTTTGTGTCCTGCACCACATGTGTGATGCTCTCTGGATGCATCCAGCTCGGATGGGAAGAAGCTGTCCCCCAAAACACGCTGTCTGTCGCTATATTTGTGCTGACTCCACCTGACCGGCCAAGTGGCCGGCAAGAGAAGGGAAAGCCACTGACAGGAGAGGGTGCTAACGATTTAGGCAATGGGGAGCGTATGCAGAATATGCAGGCAGTGGCCCCGGAGCAAACATCAAAGCCAGGGTCAGATAGGAGCACGGCTCCCACAGAGGATGCTTTTCGGGATGGAGAATAAGCAGATCCAGGCTGTGACAGCTAATCTGTATCTCTAAATCCAGCCTTGTAATTATTATTATTATAAGCTTTCCAAGAGACCATTAGATTTGAAGAGTAAATTTGAATTTATAAATGGAGTACTCTAAGATAGGGTCAGGGCTCCATCCCAGGCATCGTTTAATAGCATTACAGGCTGACAAATAGCTGGAAAAATGAGCAGAGGGGTCAAAGCTGTGTTGAAATGCTTCAGCGCCGTCCTCAGCCTTCGCAGCGGGTTTGATTCTGGTTGGATCAGCAGTTTCCAGCTGAGTCACGGTCCTGCAGCCTCAATATCTGCCCCAGAGGCCACACACAAACAACGGGAAAGGAGCTCCCCAACCCAGACAAATAAGGGCATAAGGTCTCACTTCAGTTCCTCAAGGTCCATCCCCGTCCCCTTACACAAAACCCCAGCTCCACGCTGTGACACTGGGCTCAGGACACTGAAAATCCAAGGTGCCTGATGGAGATGACAGCGAGCATTTGGAGCCGAGCCGAGGAGCATCCCCTCGTTAAGGCAGGCACCAAACATGGGGATTTGAAGATGAGTTTCCTGCTTACATTTTTTTAATCCCTTTCCAAATCTTTTAGTGTGCTTGCTTAAGCTTGGTGTTTCCATCCCTCCCCCCTCGCCCCAACCTTCCCTTGCTTTGCATTTTATGCGGATTTTGAGCTTATTTTTTTCCCTTTCCTACAACTTGCAGTTAATGATGCAGTTCCAGGTATGGCCTTAATAAAGTCTCTCTGGGGAAGATCTCCTTTTGATGAAAGTTGCCTTGCACTGCACCGTGTTTGGGAAATAAAGACAATAATGAGGGTATCACCTTCCCTCCTGCCTTTTGTCAAGGGAGAGAACATCTCTTCCTAAAGTGCTCCAGACAATGACGGTGCTCAGCCAGCCATAAACACGGCTGTAAAATAACCTCCAGACCCATCTCCCCCATTCATTTGCAGCACACAGCAGTTCATTCTCCATTTTTTTTTCTTATTTATTTAGAAATAATAAAATAAGACATAATATATAAAAATCTGTACAATCCACAATTTGTGCAGTACATTAGGAAGACTTTGATACAAAAAGGCTGCAAACAGGAAAATAGTAATGGACAACTGTCAGATGCCTAAATTGTTCACCTTATAATAGCTGCGGGCCAGAAGTCATTACAAAACTCAGTTTCTCGTTGGCTGTGGGATGGCAACTATGCAGCACCCTTCTGCTTTACAATGGTCGCGAGCAGCCATAATTTAAAGACATTACAGTACTTCTCAGTTTTACCTTGTAATCCATTCTGAAAAGAAAGATAGACCTAAGAGAACAAAGAAAACATCTGGACCCTTTGCCTTTCCCGAGAAGAGCGCGAGTGCTAAACCAACAATATGGTGGCTGGGAGAGAGAGAGCATCATCGTTAAACACGCTAATGAGTAATGATTGCTACCCTTGCTACTTAACCGAGGCCACCTCGCACGGAAGAGACAGAGGAAAGAAGAGATCCGTCCCCACCGGCCTCGGCAATGCCTTTTGTCACTGTACGCAGTATTTTGTGGTTTCAGACAATGTGTCTCATTCAAGTATTTTCAGGGAAGGGCAGAAATAACATATTCCCCCCCAAGACCCTTAGCGAAATACAGTATAACCCTTCTGTGTGAGCCAGTTGGGCCAGCTTGATCCTCAATAAAGAGGCCGAAACGACGCCTATCGCAGTCAGCGGGTAGAGCTCGGTCAGTTTAAAGGGTCCCAAATTCAGCATCAGCTTGGCCCAGGATCAAGGAACTGAAGAAACGCTGTCAGCCCTTAAAAATAACCACATTTTTTAAAAAAGGCCAACCCAATTTGCTGCTGTAGAAGCGTGCTACCATAGCCTGCCCTGTGCTGGGCCTACCACGGCCTGTTGAGACACACAGAAACGATGGCCAAGGGGAAGGGTACCATGGAGTGAACATTGCAGGGCTCTTTCTAGCAGCTTCCTGGCGCCAGAGGCCGAGTGCAATTCTGCAATGTAGGAGTCAATGGGCAAAGACAAAGGGTTATTAAAAAAAAGAGAAAGAAAAAATCAAGAAAAAAGATCACGGCAGAGAGTGTAATGGATTACCTCAATGCACCCTCTCGACAAGATTAGTGTTCGGAAAGCTGGTAACTTTTGAAAAGGCCAGGAACAAGAACATGTCTTCGAATTAAAAGTCCATGCTTAAAAATAAATAAAGAGACGTTCATAGCATTAGGAATCCTATAAGGCTTGCAAGTATTTGCTAAAAATCATGCTAACCAGTAGCATCTAGGTACTAGCTAGCCGAGACTGCCGAGCAGAATTTATACTTTTTGTGGCCTTTTTCTTCTTCTCCTTGTCCTCCTTTACAGACTTCTATTTACATTTGGCTTTAAATACGAAAATACTTGATAAACTTTATAAAATGTACATTTTTTTTAAAAAATAGTTCTGAAAAACTGACTTGGAAAAACAAAAAACAAAACGAAACAAAAAAACCCAAAACCTCTGCACCAGAAATGTTAAGAGGGAGGGGATTTTTTTTTTTTCCTTTAAAGAAACAAGCTGAATCCAGCATTTCCCCGTCCCCCATCTCTCATCCTTCCCTCGAACACCTCAAGTATCATTTGGTGGAGCACTGTGCACCTGGGGGATGCTGACTTGGAGAACAGGTCCCCTTTCTCCCGGCCAACCTCCCTTTTCCATCCCTTCCCCTTTGCGTATCCATGCGCCCTCCGTTTCACCGAATACTCTTTGGTTTAGTTATTTTCCTTTTACAAGAACATATCGCAATAGCAGCACTAGCAGCACTCAGTTGTCATCACCACTGTTGACCCAGACACTGCAATCACCTTTACGTGTTCAACCTTTCCTTTCTCTCACGTCCCCCCCCACCCCAGCAACAGCCTCAGGACTTGTGCTTAAATCATCTGCCCTCTCCGGTAGCCAAATCCACGTTCATAAAGTCGAATTATCCACAGTTTCGAGCCCACCCACTGCAGATAGCATCTTAGCAGAAACCATTTCATTGCAGGCATTTCTTTCAGGCAGGGCTGGAAGGGGCCAGAGGCCTTCACAGATCTCGATTAGCAGAAGACGTTAGACCTAGAACAAGCTGTTTTTTAATGGCATACAGTGATCCAATACTGCAAGAGCTGACCGGGATTATGGTCCCCACCACCACCCCTCTCTGCCTGCTCAAGGAGCTGGCGTCAAGTGCAGCTTCACTGTCTCCTCGATCTTAGAGGCACACAGAATTTAAAGCCTTCTGGGTGAAGGAGCCAAAATACCGCCAGAGCCAGAGCTTCACAGGAGGTGACAAAAGCTGCTCGGAGCTCGGTGCCGAGTCTCGTCCATTGACCACTCAGTTGGGGTTTGCCGGGGAGAGGAGGCAGGAGATGGACCTTGCTTTGCAGCCTCATCCTCCCCAAACCATCCCTCTCCAAATGAGCTGGAAAATACCCTTTTATCCTGACACCCTCGCCCTGCCGAAGAGAAGCATTTCTTACAAAATGCCACAACCCTACGTCATTCCCAAGTGCTGTGTTGTAAAAGTTGTTGTTTTCCTCTCCATTACCCTTTCCCTTCAAAAAAAACCCCTCTTCCTTGGGGATTTATCTCTTGCGATTTATCTACCTGTGCCTGAACGCCTGCACCAGCAATGTCAACCCCTGGCATTGATTGGTGTCACCACTGTCTGCCAACATTGATTCTCTTGCGATTTATCTACCTGTGCCTGAACACCTGCACCAGCAATGTCAACCCCTGGCATCGATTGGTGTCACCACTCTCTGCCAACATTGAATGTTGAACGGGCAACCCAAAGGCAGCCAAGGGGCTCGGGTCAGACGCCAGCGGCACAGAGGATGGCTCAGTTTTTGGGAGGCCGGGCCAGTGCCGAGGTCTAGCGCTGGGTTGGAAATGCATGGACAAACCCTTGACCTTCTGCTGCAGCCCGGCCCGGCGAGCAAATGGGGAGGACAGATGTTGGCTTGGTTGCTCTTCCCCAACTGCCTTTCTCCTTACAAGGAGGGAAGGGAATTTATTTCCCTATAGAAAAGCAGGTGGGGGGGAAAGGGGAGGAGTCCTAGCTCGCTTTAGATCCAACTCAGAAGCTTTTAGAATAAGGTGCAAAATAAAGGTCTCAGAAAGAAAAGGAAAACTAAAAAAAAAAGGAAAAAATAAACCAAAAAAAAGTGTCTGAGGTTTGAATTTTTTTTTGTTTAAAGCAGCCTGTTCCTTTTTTTTCTTTTCTATTTTTTTTTTCGTTTTTTTTTCTTTTTAAATAAACTCTGCTGTGCAAAACTGTGCATTTTCTTTGGTATCCACTTAGGTAGTTTTAACTTAGTACTTTTTCTATGTAAATATCTTTATATATATATCTCTATCTCATCTCATTTTTCCTTTAGAGAATTAAATTCTCCCTTCCCCCCCACCTCCCCCCAAAAAAATATGAGAATTTCGCTGGAGGCTACTGATTGGCCTGACTTTACATAATGCCCCTTATGTAATTGGAAAGAGAGACATTGATTCGAGCTATCAAACTACTGGCCTCAAAAGGAGTTTAGACTTTCTGGCAACATCAGCCTCTCTGAAGTGATCACGAGCTTTTTTTTTTCCAACCCAAAAAGTTCAACACTGACTTCTTTTTTTCCTTTTTTTTTTTTTCTTTTTTAAATTACACAAGAGAAAAAATAAAAACTACACTGCAACAAAAATAACCCTTTGTGTTCATGTAGTTAGCAGCAGCTTTTTAAAAAATAATTATAATAATAATAATAAGGCAGATTCTTGCCTTTGTTATGCCATTTAAAAACATTCTTGTTCCCTAGAGAGAAGCATTCTGGAAAAAGTTGACAAAAAAAAAAAAATAATAATAACCCAACCAAAGCTTGCCTGCAAGTTCAAGTTTTGTAAAAAAATATATACATAATTTATTCTACAACATATGTGCCTTCTGTTCATACTTAGACATGTTTAGTGCTTTGTGTTTAGAGTTCATTCTCTGTCGTCCCTCCTCTGAAGACAGCCCTAAAACCAGCCTGGGTTTCTCAGGTCTGCTTTGCCTTCGCGCCACTCTTCACCAGTACCGTCGTCTGTTCTGGGCCAACTTCTCAGGTCAACGTGCCTTTGACCGATAGATTTCTATTTGTTTTTACGGTTTTCCTTTCAACCAAAAGGGAGAGGAAGAGTTTTGTCAGTCATATTTCCGACTCCCGCCGGAGCGGCCGTGGCTCTAGAGGCACCCCTGCTTGGTTGTGGTGGTCCATGTCGGGGTGGGTGTCTGTGCTCATGCTCTCAGGCACCCCCGTGTCAATCTCGTCCTCCTCTTTGCTGGTGAGGGCCACTTCGTTCTCGTAGCAAAAGGAGTTTGCGTTCGAGAGAATGTATTTCTTTTCTGCTAAGTCTCTGGCACTGCAGATGGGTGTGTTGGGCACTTCGTATGTTTTGTGGAACCTCGAGTAGTCCACTTTGTAGTAGTTTTTCTCTTCGAAGAGTACGGGCTCGTAGCGGTGGCCCCAGAGGATTTCGTTTGCCAGATATGAGCTACGGCACTGGGTGGTCATGGCGGTAGCTTCCACCATGCCCTCTAATATTACTACAATTTCAAAGTCAGCATTGTCCATGTCTTGTTTGCTCAAGTCATACAAAGGACTGTCTTCATCTATTTCGTGTACTATTGTAATCGGGGAGACCAGGAATATGCGGTCTATCCCGCTGTCAAACCCTACGTTGATGTCTATCTGATCCAAAGGGATGTACTCCCCTTCCGACGTGATCCTGGATTTGAGGAGCTGCGCTCGCACGTGTGCCTCCACCAAGTGGCTTTTCCTCAGGTTTCCAACGCGCCACATCAGGCACAGTTTCCCGTCTCTCATGGCCACCACGGCATTGTGGCTGAAGACCAGAGTTTCATTCCTCTTTTTTGGCTTCGCCATCTTTGCCATGACAGCACCAATGATGAAGGCGTCAATGATGCAGCCGACTATAGACTGGAAAACCACCATGAAAACGGCGATGGGGCACTCGTCTGTGACGCACCTGAAGCCATAGCCGATCGTGGTCTGGGTCTCGATGGAGAACAGAAAGGCTGCGGTGAAGCTGCTCACTTGAGAGACGCAAGGTTTGTTATTTTCTTGATTCTCCAGGTCCCCGTGCAACAGCGCAATCAACCAAAACACACAGCCAAAAAAAAGCCAGGAGAGGATGAAAGTCAGGCAGAAGATAACTAGCATCCACCTCCAGCGGATGTCCACGCACGTGGTGAAGATGTCTGCCAGGTATCGCTGTCCCTTCTCGCCCACGTTAATGAACTGCACGTTGCAGTGGCCGTCTTTCTTGACAAAGCGGCTCCTGCACTGCTGTCTGGTGTGTACCTTACTCTTTCCATTCCCAAAGCCGTTGGCAACGGCCATGGTTGCCAGCTTCATGCCGTCCTCCTCTGAAGACACGATGCTGTAGCGGTTGGTTCGCACGCTGCCCATCACTACTGCTGTGGACTGAGGTGCTTCTGCTTTAGAAAACAGTCTAAGTTTCTGCAAAACCCTTTGGAGAAACAGTTTTGAAAGTTCTAGAGGAACACACACACACAGAAAAACCGGGGAGAGGCCGGAGTCCCCAAAAGCCCTTGGATCAACCAAGGACAGTCTTCTGGCATGCAGAGTTAGCTTAACAAGTAACCGTCATAGAGAGGGCATGGTCTGCAAGAGAAAGAGAAACGTCGTATTAGATCCTGGAGGAAAAGGAGAAGGAATCAAACCTGAAAGAATCAAGTAAAATGTGGGAATTTTCCTTATTCTTAATGACAGGAGTGATATCATGGCTACAAAGACAGCATCGCTCTTCCCAAGGGAAAGCACTGAAGTGATCACGTCACACAAGTCTCTAAGCAATATTCACTTTAAAGCTGGACATGCAAAGACTCAGATTAACATTTACAACCGTCCTTTCTGTTTATTTTGAAACAAACAATTAGTGGCAACATCCATCTGCTCAAATATAAATACTGAAGCAGTTTTTAGTGACATATGATGTGCGTCTCCTGGATGGTTTTACCTACGGCAAACAAGGGAGCATGGAAAAGGGAAGGCGACGTGTACTGAGAAAAGCAATAAACTTGGGAAATGCAAGTATCAGGCATTTCCATGAAGTTACATCACATACAGCTTTCTTTTTTTTTAATTAAGCTAAAAAAAGGAGTTGTGTATCCTCTGCAAACGGCAGGAGTAACGGCTGCATCAATTCCCCTTTAAATAAATTCATTAAGATCTGTGCAGTTTTCCCACTCACATTAGGCTCAAGTCATAGGAAGCAAATTAAACCTTATAAAAACCTTATAACAACCCTCATCTGCCCCTGTTAATGCAACTACCAAAAGGCTGAGATGGAGCAGGACCAGTTGGGTGCCTCCACAACACCTTCGGTCGGAAGTCCCAGCACCTTCCCCTGGGGACCCTGTGGCACCCAGTTCCACCTCCAATGGGTAATGGCTCTGCATGTCCCATGGGGCTTAAATATCAGCACTTAAGATTCAGCAGAGAGGCTACAAAACCTCCTTCCTGAGGGTAGGAGCCACCAAACTTGTTTCAGGGAGGTCTGGCTTAGACCCAGGCTTAGCTTTTAACAAGTGCGTCATCCATTAAGTCATGGACTGTATATCAGGAAATGTAATTGAGATTCTGCAGAGGAGCAGAGATGTGTTAATGCAACTGCTCCATCCACACACGAGACCCCATGGAGGAAATAAACCCAAAACCGAGGGATGAGGAATGTTTGCCATCCGTCTGTGACAGCAGAGGGGACTTCAGCACCGTTTACAGTAGCGGGGGATTAAATCACGATGCTCTTTGTAAATCAATATCATCAAAGCTCAGCTGAATTTGTCCAAAACCCAACAAAACCGCAGCTGCCCAGCCACACAACCTCTGCCCACAATGCGGCTTCAGTGCCCTGGGGCTCTTCCTCCGAGTCCTATCTGACAAAAACTGTAGATAGGAGTTTCTCTCCTTTCCCAAAAGCAGCCCCTGAAGCCCTCCAGAGGTGTCCCAAAAACTCGAGGGATTTCAAACAAGTTTCTCAGCCCTCCCACATCCTCCGGCCCCACTGCAAGGGCTTTAGGTCAGCAAACACTTGTTAGGAACAGAGGAGGTGACCAACGGCCAACACTGCGCTCGCAGTGCGGGAGGGCTGGTTTTCCCTCTGGGAACTCCTTCAGGTTCACTTTTACCTTCTCTTTCTCCCTCACTTGTGTTTGTTGTGCAAGAATGCGTCCCGACGCCTCCTTGCCAAGATTACTCATCTGTGACTTCAGCGGCGCACAAGGCATTTTGGCAGCTTTGGATGGGTTCGGTAAATGCCCGGGTTTGAGCAGGGCTCTCAGCAATGCAGGCTGCCGGGATGGTGGAGCCCTTGTCTGCAGCATGCAAGAATTCACTTTTTCCCCTCCTCACACCTTTTTAATCATGGCATTTCTCATTCAGGATATCACTCTTAAAAATACAAAAGAATTCTTTTAATGATCACGTAGATTCTTTATTTTTTTTTCCCCTGAAAAATACTTTTATTAGAAACCTGAGCACAGGGGGGAAGTGAAATGACTGCTAATAGACTCCACACAAAAAAACTTCTTGAAAAGCCATTGCATCGGTCTGCAAATGGATCACTTTTATAAACCACATCCTACAATCACAGTCATGTTCAACTTCCACATTCAGAGCCTGTTTTGTTCCAAGCTGATGGAGACGCACAGCCTAGGAAAGCATTTCTTTTTCCCCTGCATTGTCTCCTGGATTTTAAACTCGTGGCGGAGGGAAAGATAAGCTGTAAAGTCTCCAGTGTCTGCATATGCAGCTCCCCCCACAAAAGTCTTGACCCAAGGACATTTGTTTCAATTCCACAAATCACTGAAATCCTAACGGCGGCTTCCTGCGGCAAACCGGCTGCATTCAGAAGTTTGAGACCCAAATTAGGCATCGCACGTTGTCATATTCCCGCTCTGAATGACTGAGCACCTTCTACCTATTACACCTTCTACCTGTCGCACCTTGCGCAGCATCTCTCTATGCCAACCTGCCCCAGTTTGGCTCTAATGGTCCTTAAACCTGGCATAAACTTAAACCCTGCGCTGCTTTTATGGACTGCTTGAAGTTTAGACAATAAAGTTGCTGTTTTACAGCGCAACTCGCCACTCTTCCTCACGAGCGCTTGGAGGATGCCAGGATGGAAATTGTGGATCCATAGATTCCCAGTAGATCCTGTGCCTGACCACACACCTCATTGGTGTTCAGCTTGACTTTCACAACTAGTTTTAGTAGATTCCCTCTCCAAAAAAAAATCCCAGAAACAATCAAACTAGCATGAAAATCTAACGGTACTTCTTCTGTTGCTAATCCACCTGCTGCTCAAAGGCAAAGCAATTCGGCTGCCCCCTACCCCACCCCAGACAGTTGCTGGTGGAGCTGAAGATACCAAGCGAGCACGGGACCAGCCCTGCAACCTTCACCAGACAAAGAAACCAACCCGGAACCCACAAACCAACCCAAATCTGTGCATAATTGGGCCCAATGCACTGCAGACACACACACACACACACAGAGCTGTAGATGCAATCATCGCTAGGTGTGTTATTATTATTCATCCAGGCTACTTTTGCTCCTGGAAGGGAACACAAGCCCAGAGCAGCACAGCCTGTAATTACCAGCCCTGGCACCGAGGGAAGGGATGAGATGGGATGGGAGACCCCCGGGCTCGCTCTGCTGCAAGGGGATGCTTGGAGAAGCAGGGAAAAAAACGGGGCTGTGCTGCATCTGCAGCATTTCTGAACCAACATTTGTGCAAACGCTGCGACGAAGAGCCCAAACCCTCACTGTCCCCTTTGCAAGCATCCCCCCCCTCAAGACGCTCACAACCGCACGCCTGAACTCCACCGCAAACAGCGCGAAGGGAATTCGTGCAGCAGGTTTAATACCGAGTAAAAAAAAAACAACAAAACACAACATCCTCTCAAGTGCAAAAAAAGCAGGGAGGGGAGCACTAACGAGCGCTCGGAGAGGTTATTCCCAGGCTGACGCCGCAGAGAGAGCCGGGCACATGTTGCTAAGAGAGCACCAGCACCAGCGTAGCCCGGCGCCGTCCCCGCTGCCTTCGGGCCGCAAAACAAAGGGGCTCCTCATCGGTCCCCACAGTCCCTGCTCGCTTGCTGTGGGGTACAGACACCCCCATAACCTTCCTCCAGACCCCCATGTTACTTAAAAGTCATCCTCCAGAGCTTCTGCACCGATTCGGGTAGGACTCGAGTTACGCAAAGGGGTGAGGATCGGTCCTCAGATGGGGAAAAGACC
>NW_010165695.1:0-634 GCF_000695765.1 Mesitornis unicolor | reverse complement strand
AGGGAAACGGGTGCGAAGAAATAGGAGAAAGGAAAGGACAAGTGGTGTTTGCATCTGCTGTCCTGCAAGGCAGACGGGTTCGGGATATTTCTAGCTGATGACAAAATATCTACAAGTGAGCAGCCATCACCAGGGGGTGTACTTGATGCACCGGCTGCGAGGGTGGAAAAGCAAACAAGTGTAAAGGTAAGGCTGGAACCCGGGAACAAGTGTCTGCGGGGTGGAGAGGTGCGGGGAGCGGACAGGGGTGGGGGTCCCGGCTGAGTTTCCCCCGGCACAGGCACCTGCGGGCCCCCCGGGGATGACAAAGCAGCCACCGAACCGCGCAAATAAATCTGCCATTTGTTATCAGTATTTTTTCCTGTAACTGTCATGAACTATGATGAAACAATACCGTCTCTTCCCAGCCTCTCCAGCTGCAATGTTTTGGTTTTTGTTTTTTTTTTTCTCTTTCATCCTATTTTTTTGGCAGGATGATTAAAAATCAAGAAAACCCCCTATTTCCATAACACCAGTGAATGAAGTTACAGGTTCATTTCTCACCCCTCTCAAACATTTCGGCCGCTCCTTTCCAAAACCGCGCATCTGATCTCCAAGCCTTGTTACTTTTGACCTCCCCCTTGTCCAGGAAACC
>NW_010165694.1:0-2967 GCF_000695765.1 Mesitornis unicolor | reverse complement strand
ACAAAAATTTAAGAATCCAAGCAATTTCTGGTATTTTGCTATGAAATAAGTCTCTGCTCTACCAACATGCTTCTATCAGGCCTTCAGCTAGCACACTACACACTGTTCCAACTTTTGGTTTCAGCTGAGAACTTGACAGTCTTCAGTGCAGCTTTGCTAAAAAGTTATTTTACTTTGCACTGGCATTTGTTTCCACCCGTAAGACTGTTCAAAAATGTGAGTGATGATGCCTGTTCCTGTGCATTTTTCGGTTTTTGAGATCTTTGATGTGAAATTATGTCAACATTTGTCTGTTTTCATGCCCCCTCAAATTACACCTTATCCTACAGAGGTACCTGATGCTTTATCTTTCTATCTATTAAATTACTCAACACTTAAGGTCTGTTCTTTATTCTCTTACATTTTCAGTAGTTAACAATTATTATATATGAGAGGGATAAAACCTTTACTGTGTTAGAAGTCGGTATAAAATGCTGTCATTTTAATAGTATTTTACTGTTCATTATAGGCTTCAGTCTGTATGGCTCCTGGAAATGTCATGCTGAATTTAGAATAATACGATAATCGTTCAATTTGCACTAGTTTTACTAAAATAAAACCCTGGGCTCTCCAATACAGTTGTAAGAAGAATCAGAAAAATAACCTGAAGAGCTAAGCACCATTTATAAGCAGAAAGCTTTCATTGTGTTAATCTGCAGTTACACGAACTCATCATCTGTTTTCCAGAGCAAATAATTTAAATTCAGAGCTTGATAAAGAGAATATTGTAACTGAAGACGCTCTCAGCTCTTTCTGTCATCTCTTGGTTTTGGTACCTGTGGCCTTTTTTTTGCACAGACACATGAACAAGGTAATTAACTAGATCACTGTCCACAATCGATGCACATCATGAACTGCCAGTTAGACACAAGAGGGCTGACTCTTTGATAGAGGACAAGTTACTGAACGCACAAGAATCTAAGCTGTGCAGACTCTGTGAGTTTTTTGCTAGAAAACATTGCCTACTAATTAAAATACATCATTAGTTCAGAAAAAAAAAGCTTTGTGCATAATATCTGGGTTTGGAAAGCTGATTTGAATAAAGTAAGTCTCTGCAAACTGAATCACAACAAACTTTTTTCTGAGGTTACAAGACAATCAGATAAATTAACTCTGGTTTCTCTTTTCACTACAAATAGAAGGGAATAGAAAGGATTTTTATTTTCTCCTCTCTGTCCATGATCATGTAAAAGTATAAACACTTTTTACAGGATCATCTGCCTCTCACCAGCAAGACTTTGCAAGCCTATTGGTTTAGTTAATTTGACTGTTAGAAGAAATGAGTTATTTAGTATACCTGTATTTTGTATATATAAATGAGACCACACAACCTGACCACACCTCTATGAGGAAGAGCAAATATCTTCAGTACACTCAGAAGCATAGCATCCCAAGCACAGTACTTTAGTTATTATAGTATAGGTGCAGGTATAAAGAAAAAAATCTATCGGATGCAGAAAACCAGCCACGTGCTGATGAGTGACATAAGTTAGCAGTAACAGCTGTGTCCATACTGTTGAATAAAACAGCCCCAGGAAACAAGCATTTGTACTGCTTAGTTTGTCCCTGGTCTGGCTTTGGTGCATACCAACTAGCTTTCTCATACCATGCACTGGCAGTCTGGGTTCCAGCACATTTTGGGGACTACTCCCAGTAGACAGTACGGGTAAGACTGCAAGAGAACTGGGTCTCCATGTTACCTGGCCAGTTTACATCTTTGAAGACCTCTATGTCCTCATACATACGCACAGTTTTACATAAGCAAAACTGCTTTTTCTTCTCTACAGCACAGTTCTTACAGTACTAAAACACTCTGAACTGATAAAGATACACAAAAGGTAAAAATTACACTTTAGCGTCACGAGGCATTACACTGGTCCCAGAGCAAACATAGCACCAAGCACACATAGTCCAGAGAAAGTAAAACTCTGCTTCAGGGCCACAAATCTGGACATAATTTTCCTCAGCAGTGCAGGTAAAGGCAGTTTCCATCTGACTTGGTATTCTCAGGTGCAAGGCTGGGCTCTCATATAGCCCTGCAGCCACAGGCCCAGTCCTCATGAGCTCTAGCGTTGGTCCCTGTCTTGCATGCAACATACTCAGAAGTGTCAACGTGGTCCAACAGACCATTCCTGTACTGAGACATCGTTCCACACTGAATAGAGATGGGTTTGGGATAACCTGGCTTAGACTGAGCCTGCATTTAGAAGTGCTTCTTGGTGTGAAACCATCTGTGTGCTTCAGCTGTCACTCTCAAAAGCCCACAGGTGTATCTAAATGAGCACTTATCACCACTGTGATTTATTAGTTGCCAAATTCCCTGTTAATATGCTTGAAAAGTGAATGTTCAGCCCTGAAAAAAGTGCTAACACAGTCTCTTTGCTTTACTAAGTGTATTGGGACTGCAAACCTGTCTTCTGAATTTTTCTGATAAAATAAAATGCATAAAATTCAGTCACTTGGCATTTGTCTCCTGCTTAACTTTCAGCTAATTCTCAGCCTACCATGCAGGAGGAACAGAAATAAAAGTTTGCTTTGTACTGGGACTCAACTAGGACTCGGGGTAAGGTTTGGGCCACGTTTCACATCTCAACCAAGAATAATTCTTTCTGGCTTCACCTGGTGAATGGTTGGTTGACTTGACTGATTTTATATGCAAAACAAGATCCTTTCAGGAAAGGATGTGGAGATGTTTGGATTTAATACCTTCTTAATTTTATTTTGAAAGGTTTATCTGTCATTTGTAGGATGCAATTGAACATACATGGCCTCAGAAAAATTACTGAGAAGTCACATGTCAGTATACATCCTTTGATATTATAATGTTCTTAGTGCTTTTACATATTTTATTGTCTTTTTTCAAAATAAACAATTACTGTTTTTAATGAGGAACTTCTGAAAATTGTTTATTCAGTTATTCTGTAGCAA
>NW_010165693.1:1730-2162 GCF_000695765.1 Mesitornis unicolor | reverse complement strand
CTGCAGCTTTTCGTTTTGCCTTTAAGGCTTTTAAGGTCGCACTTATTAATCTTCCTCCGGTTGCTATCTCCACTGCTCGCTTATCTCCCCTTCCGATAGCATCCCAAATCTGCTGTCCGATCTTTCCCGAAGTCTCAACTTTAAATGCTAATTCTGGGTCAGGTGTGTACCCGTTCTCACAGCACCATCGTAAAAGCTTTGTTAGAAGCAATTCATCATATTTTATCCCTCTCTTAGAGAGAATATGTAGCAGGATCCTAAACACCGCCTTTTCTTTGGTACTTGAATTCCGACCCATGCTACCACCCCAGCTGCTCACCTCTCTGGGGGAGATTCCGTTTCGTTGCAACGATTCTGCACTTTACCGACCCGCTGCGTCAGTCCAGCTGCGCAGTCTCCAGCTGGGGATCGTCTTGCCTCTGCGGGCGCAAT
>NW_010165693.1:608-874 GCF_000695765.1 Mesitornis unicolor | reverse complement strand
TAGCCATAGCGACGGTTACCATAGCCTCGGTTACCGTGGAAACGGTTATCGTGGCAACGGTTACCTTTCCAACGGTTACCGTGGTGACGGTTACCGTGCTAACGGTTTCATAGCGACGGTTACCATGGCGACGGTTATGATGGTAACGGTTACCATGGAAACGAATAACATGGTGACGGTTACCATAGCAACATTTGCCATGGCGACAATTACCATGACAACGGTTACCATAGCAATGGGTACCATAGTAAAAATTACCATAGCAA
>NW_010165693.1:0-489 GCF_000695765.1 Mesitornis unicolor | reverse complement strand
TGGTTACCATGTCAATGTTTTCCATAGCGACAGTTACCACATTGACGGTTACCGTGGCAACGGTTACCATATCGACTGTTACCATGGCGACAATTACCATGGCAACTGTTGCCATAGCGATGGTTACCATGGCGAGGGCTACCAATGCAAGGTTTTCCGTAGCAACGGTTACCAAAGAAACAGTTACCATGGTAACGGTTTCCATGGCAATGGTGACCATGGAAACGGTTATCTTGGCAATGGTTTCCATGGCGACGGTTACAATATCAACGGTTTCCATAGTGATGGTTACATGGCGTCGGTTAGCATGGCGACAGTTGCCATGGCAAATGGTTACCATGGTGAGAGTTACCATGTCAACGGTTTCCATGGCGACGGTATCCATAGCGACGGTTAACATACCGACGGTTATCATGGCAACGGTTACCATGGCAACAGTTATGGCAATGTTTACCATTGCAACAGTTACCATGGAAATTCTTACCATAG
>NW_010165692.1:0-42247 GCF_000695765.1 Mesitornis unicolor | reverse complement strand
GCCCCTTACGGCTGTCCTCTGTCCTTTCGCTTTTGTTTCCCCGGCGACCGCCCTCCTCCGTAGCCCCGTCTGGAACTCTGCGGGGCTTTCCTGGGCACCCGGTGTCCTGCTCCGCCCTCGGGCAGCCGGACCTCGGAATTTTCCGCGTTACCGAGCTCAGAAAAGGCACTGCTGCCGACAGGGAACGGCGCGGTAATGACGAGGGACAGGTTTTACAGCTCTGCTGCGTTTCCTTGTTGTGGCATACGTTGGACGGCTTGTATTGGTAGCAAGAATGAGAAGTATGTTAAAGCCTGAGAAAGGAAAGCTGCGAATAATGCTTTTATCAGGCAAAAAAGTCTTGTTTCTGGAGGAGTCTTGTTTGGTACTTGTTAGACACAAGCTTTTAACTTTTCATTATCATTTCTAGCATAGCCTGAAACAGAAGGATGTTTTTGAAGTGAGTTGCATGCTGGTTGGAGGCATGTTTAAGTGTTGATGTATTTTTCCTAAGATAGCATTTAAAAACATTAAATAGCTGTTATGTCAGCATATCTAAGATGCTCTGCTCAAGTGATTCCAAACCTGGATGTTTGACCCTCCTTTTAATTTCAGAGGAGTTTCCAAAGCTTAGGTCTTTGCTGATGATTTGTTGGATTTCGCTACGGTGTCGTGTACTGTCTGCGTAGCCAAGTGTCAGCTGTGCACGCTGGCTTTGCAGCTGCTTGGTTAAAAGCCTGGGCTGCTCACTGAAGGTGGTGGCAGCTTTACACTTCTGCTGAAGAGCTGTGGCAAGCTGAGGAGTCACTGTGTGTCTGCTCTAACCGGGGAAAGGCAGCAGGGATTGGCATCCATGATGCTTTCTGAAAGAGGCTGTTGGAGCTTTTAAAGACAAACAAAGTACAACACAACCTCAAGTATACTAATGTTAGTCTTCCTGAAGACTAGATGGCAGTGTTAGTTTATGTGAAATACTTCCTCTGCGTAAAAGAGAAAAGAAGATGCCTTTGTTGTTACCAGTGGTATTAAGCTTCAACATGTAAGCTTTAGCATGTTTCCCCATCTTCTTTTCTCTGCCAGATCACTTGAATATACAGACTGACACATACTGGCATCTAGAGTAGGATTTTTGCTTGCTATTGTGGAAGAAACTACGAAGAGTAAAAGACAATTCCTATGTAAAACACAACATTGTTTTTAAATTATTACAGCTGTGCTCCTTAAAAGGTCATCTCTTTTCCATACATGTTGCTTCTATGTAAAAGCTTTAGTTTTCACCTCTTTAGAATGCTGCCTGTGCAGTTCCCAGTTCTCTTCTTGTCCGAAAGTAGTGTCTCTGTTGGTGATGTGGTGTTTGAGCATGTTGAGAGCAGTTTGGTTACTGAATTTAACTGTGCTGAGGATCACGATGCACAGCAGAAGACTGGTTATTGCGGGTGACTGAAGATCCTTCCTGACCCTGCCTCTTGTTTCTTCTCTTTGTTATTCCTCTTTCTGAAACAGAGTTATGTTTTCCTTGCGTCTGGATGATAGATACAAATCTATTAACCTGCCTTGCAAAATTGTGTGAAGAGGTGTCAGCAGCAGTACTACAGAAAATCACAAAACGTTAGCAGTGCCTTTTTCCAGGTGTAACAGCAGGAGCATTTCTGTGAACAGTCGTATTGGTGGATTAAAGACTTGATTTGTGTATTGCAAATTGCTCTTGTGCATGCTTGGTGGTTTTTAGTAACAAGAAGGTACACGGTGGCCCCTTTGCTTCATACGTTTAACAGGGTTTTGCTCTATACGTTGCTTCTGCACATTCTGGAAAGGGCATTTTCTTTAAAAAAAGTTGGACTCCTACAGATCAGGCTGTTGGAAGAACGGAGAACTAGATAGGAAAAGCCAGGTATGGAAAGTGTGGGAAGGAAACGGATGTTTTCACTGGTACGTTTACTGTCTGTGGTGGTAATTGCCACTCTAGGCTCACAGGTGGCTCTTGGCTTAGCTGGAGGCAGCACGCAGTGGTCACAGGAGGAGCTGGTTAACAGGGGGAGAGCCCTAAAGCTGCTTGAGCTGGCTTTGCTTTTGAAATACTGTTGGAAACAGCATATTCAGTTTTGTGGTTTTATTGCTTTTAGTGCAGCTATGCAGGACTGAATCTGAAATGTGTGGGGTTATAAAAAAATTACCAGTTCCTGAAAAGTGTGATTTTTATTTGCTTTTCTTTTATACAATGTTGAAGACTGGCTGAGCACAGGGGAGAGCAGTACTGAGGTACCAGAAGCAGTCAGGATAGGGTAGGAATTTGTTCAGCTGACTTTTTTCACTGGGAAAATCATCATAATGGGTTGCAAGTGCAGACAACCCTGCAGCCAGTCAGGATAATCTCGGCCCATTGGCATGCAGCAGGGTGCAGGGAGGTCGTCCCACCTCAGCTCATTTCCAGAGTTCATTCCTCCCAGCCAGGCCTTGGGCAGGGATTGCATTGTGTCAGCTGTCCCCAGATGGGTTCTGACTGTGGCTTTTGTAGATTCCAGAATTTGACAACTTATACCTGGACATGAATGGCATCATACATCAGTGTTCGCATCCAAATGATGATGATGTTCACTTCAGGATCTCAGAAGATAAGATTTTTGCTGATATTTTTCACTACTTGGAAGTGCTGTTTCGCATCATTAAACCAAGGAAGGTTTTCTTCATGGCAGTCGATGGAGTGGCTCCAAGAGCAAAAATGAATCAGCAGCGTGGGAGACGTTTTAGGTGAGAATATTTGTTCTTGGTATGTCTTTCAGATAGTAAAGACTTAAAAAAAATACTTGAATGTGTGCCACAGAAAGTAAAATATGAGTGGTCTTAGCTTTGACAGTAGCTTTAATTTTTAGTTAATTGAGGGTAACTACCTCTAAAATGTTAATACTTAGAATCAAGATTCCAAAAAGGAAAGTTTGCTTGTTACTTAAACTCTTCTCTCTGTATGTGGGACTTGGAGCAGCTTTTTTCCTATGAAATTTTCTGTAAAGTGCATCTGCAGTAGAGCTTTTACAGGTGTCTCCAATGGCTGCATAACCCGTGAGAGTCTGGTATTTGTGAATGCTAATTCTAGTTATGCCTTTTTGGTAACTAGAGAGACTGTCAAAGAACATTCTGTTATAATGAAAATCTGGTTTCCTGTTGGTACCACTTAGCGACCTCGCTCAAATACAGAGCTGCAGATGGATTTCAGTGTTAAGAGTTACACGAATGTTTTGGGAGATGTGAAAGTTTCTTTGGAGACCGCTATAGGGAAAGCAAGCCAGTGGTCAGGCAGTGCAGGGATGGTGAGTGAGCTGGGACAGAACAAACTTGGGGGGAAAGGGACAAGAGAAAATATTTTCAAGCTGCTGGGGTTTTTCACAGGTTTTGTTGTTGGTCGGGTTTTGGTTAGTTTGTTTTGGTTTTTTTTAAGGAAAAACGTTTGAGTATAAGAAGAGACTTTTAAAGTTCTAACTAGAAAATTGGAGTGCAATTGAGAAGCACAGAAATCTGAGACTTTGGTGGCTTCTGTTTTTCTGGTTCAGAAGTGTTTAGGAAGCCCTTGGCTAGGGAAAGCTAGGACGATATTTGTACATTTCTTTCTCCATTACTAGTGATGTTAAATTTTTAGTTCACCTCTCCTGCCCCCATGGTATTCCCAACTTGCTGCTTTAACTGTATTACAGTTACTCTTCTGGGATAGCATTTTGAGTGTTCCTACTGTTTGAACATTATATTTGTTTTCAGTGTGATCAGCTATTGAGCGATCATCTTGGTAATCTAAGTACTAACTGTATCTGAGCAATGTTTATCATTACTAAGGGAGAAAAAAGGCATTTTTTTAAGCCTCGTAGTTATATCAGAAACAAGTTCAGTCTATTCAGGAGTTAAATTTCTCTCCTCCCCCCACCTTTTTTAAACGGTCTTTGAAAAATAAGCTGTATGTATTTTGTCAGTAAAGCTGTACTTATATTAACATTGGAATAAGATTAATTCTTTCTCTGCTGTCTCTCCAACCCATTTTTGTTTTAGATCAGCAAAAGAGGCAGAGGACAAAATAAAAAAGGCATTAGAAAAGGGAGAAACACTCCCTACAGAAGCCAGATTTGACTCCAACTGTATTACACCAGGTAAGATAATTTGTTACTTATTTACATTTAAGTATTTAGATTTGTCTTTTTACATCTATGTCTTGGAACTATTTTCTTATGCTAAGGCATTTTTTTTTCTTTAAATTAGAGGACAGAATTGATAAAGGCTCAAGTAAGTTGGAGACACAAGATTTAATAACTTCTAGTAGGGTTGAAATACTGTCTTATTCTAAAAGCTTTTTAGATTCCTGTAGAGAAAGTGAAGCCTCCACACAAAACATCCCTTCAGCTCTTGCAAAATTTTTACTTGTTTTTCATTAATGCTTTTGATATGCAAATGCAGTTTTGAATGACTAGTGAAAAGCTTTATGTTTAACTAAGATTTCTGTTTTCAGGAACTGAATTCATGGCCAGGTTGCATGAGCATCTTAAATACTTTGTGAATATGAAGATTTCCACAGACAAATCCTGGCAAGGAGTAACAGTCTACTTATCAGGCCATGAGGTCACTGTATTTTAATAATATTTTATTTTAAATTATTTTTAAAATAGAAAATTACTGATTAATTTGTTGGGTTTTTTTTGCTTTGCAGACTCCAGGGGAAGGTGAGCATAAAATAATGGAGTTCATCAGATCAGAAAAAGCAAAGCCCCATCATGATCCAAATACAAGACACTGTCTCTATGGCTTAGATGCTGACTTGGTATGTGCAATAAAAATAAGACAACAGGAGTTATAAAGTGTGTGTCTTTAATGCCTTCCTAAGCACATAGGATTCTAAAATATTTTGTGTTCCTGCAAACTTCTGAATTTGTCATGAAACAGAACAGCAAAACTTATACTGCTTGAATCTTGAATAACAGTTTAAAAAATAATATAGTAATACCTTTCTAATATCTCTTTGTAATAGATCATGCTGGGATTAACAAGTCATGAGGCGCACTTTGCACTCTTAAGAGAAGAAGTCAGATTTGGTGGTAAAAAATCTCAAAGGTGAACTGATTTAACTTTACTCTTATTTTATGTATGATGAATTTAAATCCCACTAAACCGGGGTTTTTTTGTTGGTTGCATACTAAATTAATAAAATCTTACTTTATGTTTGTGTTAGAAAATACATGAAATGAGAGAAATCGGCTTGTTCGGATGTGCATTTGGTTTAGTTTACGTGAGAAAATGTGTTCTGTCAGGACAGCTGATATGAAGAAAAATCCCTAGAGCTTTAGTGCGTTGTGCTTCTTTCTTCATACGATGAGTGGGGCAGCTCAGGCTCTACTGGCATTGTTCCTGTAATTATCTTATGCAGATAATGACCTATTAAACGTTATTTAGAACTCTGAGGTTTTGTGTATGTAAGTAAATACCAGAATGATTACTAAAATAAATTATTTTAAAAATGCTGACTGGATGCTCTTATTCTGGAGTGGCCGGTCTGAACTAAGGACCAGAATCAGTCAGGAAAAGGTGATCTGTTCCAGAACTGTGCGTGTTCATGGAGTTGTTCTGAAGTAATAGAAAAATTAATTCTGTAACTGTTACTGTGGCCAGGTTCCTTCTCTGAAGGACTTGTTTGGTGGATATAGGGAGAAGGCAGGAGAGACAGAGAGAAATACACTCTTGATTCAAAAAGGAGTTTGGATAATACAGTGATTGTCATACAGATGTTTAGATAAATGATTCATTTTTGCTAATAAACGAGTGTTTTTGTTGCCACGGACGATATGATAAACATCAGACGTAAATATTCTTTTCATAGTCTTCCACAGTCAACTTTTCACCAGTGTTCATTCTGTTGATAGTGTTGCCACGTAACATTGTAGTGTTTTTAAAAGACCTTAAGTCTGATCAAAGAAAAATGTCATTTTTCCCTTTTTAAAAAAGAAAATAATATAAAATGAAAGTGTGACAGTGTTTTGAGGGATTAATTAAATAACGTATGAAATCAAAATGCAAAGTGTCATTATTTTTTTTTCCCCTCAAACACTGTTCCCTATTTGGCTGTTGTTGTAATTTCTGCATAATATTGCTTATTACAGGAATTTACTTCTGGAAGTTACAGGAATTGCCTTCTGTCAATAGTGTCACTTTTATGAGTACTTAGAGTTGGAAATTTGAAAATACTAAAAATACGTACAAATCGGTGTCTGTCAGCAGTTTCTTGATTGAGAGAAATCAATTGATTTTCCAGGATTTTCAAGTCCAGTACAATGAACAACAAGGGGCAACGTGTCTCTGGAGTCTTGACAAATTCAGCCTGATGCTCTAATATGAAAATTACTCTTTAAAAGTGACGGAATTGGGTCTGAAGTTGTATGTAACCAAATGTAACTCAGAGTTTGTCTTAGTAGTCTCCATATAAGTGTGTTTATCACACACATCTTCCTCAGAGGACTGTGGCCAAAATCTACTATGCATACGTGAATACACAGGTGGTTATGCTGGTTTGTCGTGGAGGTGGTCCCAGCCAGTTACAGCACCTACAAGGTGAAATAGTCCTTTCAGAATTTAAAACGCATTAATCTTTTGGTGTAGGTATTAACTGATTTTGGCCTAATGTTGGCTTACTATCAGGTAATTGTAGTGAAAAGAAGGCAGAATCTATGTTGACCAATTTATGCCGTAAACAGTAGGTTTGTGATTATTTTGGTGCTCTGTTGGAGCCACTAGGTAACACATATGGGGCATATTTTCCCAGTTGAACATACTCTTTTCTTACAAGAAGTATTTCAGATTGACTGCAAATGTAACCCAGACAGTTCAGACGTGAATCTGTGCACTCTGGATGTACTTAGGGTAGTTCTAAAATACCTTCACGTTTATTTGGTTTGGTGCAAAGTTCGATTAGGTTGTCCCTATTTTGGACAATGGGATAATTACTTAGGAAATAGTTAATGTAACGTGGAACTCCACAAAGCTGCCCTGCTTTCTCTAAGCTAGCTGTTTTCCACACAGTGCAGTCACATCTGCTGTTCAGAAGATTCTACTGCAAAATTTTATAGACTTAAAGCAGATGAATCCTAAAATAGATTCAAAGGAGTTTTTCTACATTATTTCTTCTGCAAAGATGTAAATCCTATTAAGATTACTTGGTTTTAGGTAACCTTGGACTTATTAAATATTCATGTTAGAAATGTGTTTATAAATAATTAACTTAATGTTTTGAATAATTTACAGAGCATGTGCACCAGAGGAAACCACATTTCATTTACTGCACTTATCACTGATGAGAGAATATATTGATTATGAATTTTCACCAGTAAAAGTAAGTTCTAATGGAGCTATGATTGAAAAAATATGAGGCCTTTTTATGCGAACATGATAATAAAAATTATATTCTTGTGTGTTTTTATTTTTCTTTTTTTTTTAACACTAGGACAAGATTTCCTTTGAATATGATATTGAAAGGATAATAGATGATTGGATCTTAATGGGTTTCCTTGTAGGAAATGATTTTATTCCTCATCTACCTCATTTACACATTAATCATGATGCACTGCCGCTACTTTATAGAACATACATGGCTATCTTGCCAGAACTGGGAGGTAAAAACACTAAGTTCAGTTGTGGGAAGTAGAAACATTAACATTCCTGTGTTAATATTTATTGACCTTTCTAGCCATGTTAGAACGTTTAGCATTTATTACCCTTTTTTTGGATGACGAGCAAGATTGCATTCTGTTATCTATGGGGCAATTAAATTGAAATTGTTAAATTGTTAATTTAAAAAACATGCTTTATCTTCCCAATAGGTTACATTAATGAAAATGGGCATCTGAATTTAAAACGCTTTGAGAAATATCTCACAAGATTGTCAGATGTAAGTAACTTGGAAATTGCACTGTGTAGAACAGCATAGTCTGTTTGATATAAACTCAATATAGTGCCCTAAAATACATCATCCTGTGGTTTTAATGAACTGTTAAATGACTGTGTTTTACAAGTGGTTGTCAGCTATTTTTTCATTTAACTGATGAGATCCAATCAGTTGTCTGATCTTACCATAGGATAAGAGGAAGAAGATTAAATCATTTGATCTATGCTTTAGCCAGCATCTTTTAGTACTGCAAGTTAAATGAGGATTCACCAGTAGAACCATGGTCCTAAATTCTCACTGAATAATGAGCAGCAGTATTGGGCACAGCGTGCGGCAGGCAATATTTTTTGCTTCCCATGCTGGTCCGTTTCTTGTGGGGTAAGCCATGTCTGAAGATCTTGTCAAAGGTGTAGGCCAGGTAGAAATGGAAAGGTGTCAGCCTTCTGCTGGGCTCGGAAGGAGGAAGTTCATCTGCTGTCCCTGCTTCAGCCCCATCTTCTGATTATTGGGTAGAAGTATGAAACTGCTGGGGGTGTGGCACAAGACTGCATTACCCAGGCCCTATATACTTTTACTGCTTGTGGAGTCGACAGTGAAGCGTGGAAGTTACCTCACTGTTTTTGTTAATCATTGCTGCCCTACTGAAAGAAAATAAAATGGGACTTGGGTAAATGCTGTATATTGCTAAGAAAATGTTTTTAATATTAATCTGTGACTTTAGTTGTAGCTCTAGGGTAAAATGTTTATGTGCAAATGACCCTTGATGTAATCTAATGCATGTACTAAAAAGATACCGTTAATTTAGCACTCTAAATATTTCTAAACTTCCTTTAATCTGTCTGCATAGTTTGATCGTGAACACTTCAGTGAAGTCTCTGTAGACCTGAAATGGTTTGAAAGTAAAATAGGCAATAAATACCTCAACGAGGCAGCTGGTATTGCAGCAGAGGAAGCCAGAAAAAAGAAGCAGAAGAAGCAAAAGGTTAGTAGGTTACATGCACAACTCGGAAATAAGAACGTAAATCAGTAATTTGATCTTAGAGAAACTAAATGGCATAAACCTCTGTTTTGAGATCAGAAAAGATAGTTAAAGGCAACATTTGAGGAAATGCCTGTATGCATTGCTGGTTGTGAGTGATTAAATGGTTCTCGTTATTTTTGAAATCCTGTAAACCCGTAACTTAATGCTTTACGTAAATTCATCTGTTCTTCAATAGCAGCAAAACTCAATTCTGGGTGAGTTACAGTCAAACTTGCTATGCCTTATAGTTTTACATTTCAGTGTAGCCTGCTGGAAATGTTACGTATTTCAGATACAGCGATAGATCATTCATGCATGTCTTTGTCAAATAGTCAGCCAATACCATGAATAGATAAATAGCAATTTCATTCATGAGCTGTCTCAGTTTGGTTATTAAACTTGCAATTCTAGATACAACTCATTAATAAAGAACAGCTGCTTTCTTTCTGTCATGACTCTGCCCTGCAGTAATGCGAGGGCAGGAACCACACCAGCACCTCCACTGGTTATCCTTCAGTCTAGGCCTTCAGCCGAGCATAGAGCAGCAGCAGGAGAGTCCTTCAAGTTTCATATGTCACTGAATATTGTTACCCTGTCCTTTAGTGCCGTTTGCGGTTTGTCAAGAGCAAGCATCTCTAATAAGATATGCTTTATTTGTGGTTGTTTTCTTACTTGTCACAGAAGTTTGGAGCAGCTGTATAGTACAAGTTAGCTATCTTAACTGTTCCTTTGAATGGCAGTGACAGTAAGGAGCTTGCATATCTCAGGTGCAGGGTAAGAGAGCCAACATAATGAGTCTGCTTGTTGAAGGCTACTTGGTGCTGTATCCAAAAGACAGTGTGTAGTGTGAATGAGGTGAATGTTTGGTTTGTTTGATGTTCTAAAGCACAATTTCTTGTATCCTTCCCACAAAAGTAATTTGAACCCTTAAAAATGTACTGATAAAAATGTGACTGCATTATTGGTGCTGTAGTACAATGCATGATGTAGGTAAAAATGGTTAAATATGTACTGCACAGTTTTGGAAATAGTTCTATTTTAGGAAAAAAATACTCATGTTTTTTAAAGGTAGTTGAGATTTTATCTGAGACTGCCCCTTTGTCTGGTCTGTATGGATACAATAACTTTCCTTGGGCAGTTACAAGAGAAGGAAATGTAGTGGGTTTTATGCTAAATAATAACGTTTATACATTGTGATTGTAGCATTTTATGTTGCAGATTATGGTTGTGAATAAGGTATGTGCATATTGTTCTGTATTTTTACTTTATCTCAAATATTAATTTAATAGGCTCAGGAAAATTCTATATGTCTGGCTGCTTTAGAAAAAAATGAAGGTGAAGTGACTCCTAAAAGTAAGTGCAAATAATTTTTCTGTGTACAAAAAATGTGTTAATTTGTGCATAGATTTAGAAGATCTGTAAGAATTTCATGTCAGAGATGAGCTTTATCTAGGTAAGAGTTATGTAGTCAGCTATTGGGAAATGGATCTGCACATCGCTGGCTTATGGTGAGAGGGAGTGGGGCTAAAGCTTTTGAAGTGCATCTTACCTGACCTGTATTTCCTTAATGAATTAAAGGGATGAATGAGCAAATCTTCAACAACGTCGTGTTTTTGATACTTGTATGCCTAGGTACTTTGTTTTACAGGTGGGGACAAATGAACATTTTTATATGGCTTTGGAGTTTTTAGTTGTGTTGACTCTGTTTTTAAACTCACTCCACTCGTTGGAAATGTCTTTTGCTCAGGTTTTGATTTCCAATGTCAACAATGTATAATTATTACTCCATGGTATAAGATGATGTTGCTAAAAAGAGATTAAATTTAAAAATTAATTTTAATATTTTTCTTAAATTATTTTCTGGTGGCTTATATTCTCTTCTTTGTTCTTGTAATTGGGGTATGGAACGGGTTGCCTGTCTTTAAAGGAAAAACGTTTCAGAGTTTCTGTGGGTGAAGATGTTTTTACTGTTTCACGTTGCTTTCAGTGCAAGGAAGGGACGAGCACCTGTAACTGTGAATTGAGGAGTGAAGTTAAGGCGTTACATCAAAACTGAATGTTTTCTCATTTATTGTAGTAGAGCAGTAAACGTTAATCCTTTTTTTTATGACTACTTTTTCAGCCATATTGGAAGATGAAGCAGAAGACGATGATCTGTTCGAAACAGAGTTTAGGCAATACAAAAGAAATTACTACATGACTAAGATGGGTGTAGAAGTAGTTTCTGAGTAAGTGTATTCTTTTTTTCTCTTTTTTTAAACACCAAAGACAAGTCTTTGCATATGTCCAACACGAGACAGAATTCTTGTCTGTGTTGAGAGCATAGAACACATGCCAGCATACCGCAGCAATGCTGCTTTTGGCTAATGCAAGAAGGGCTGCAAGGCAAGCTTTCTGTAGAAGGTATTTGAAGACCAGAGAGAAAAAATCCATTAGTATTAAATTAATCTAGAAAACCATGGTCGTACTAGGGTTCCACAATGCCTTATCTTCACTCCTGTGTACGAAATGCTAAGTAATCTTGTATATACCAGTGAAAATGAGAAGAACTAATAAGTACATGTGCTTTTTCTTTTAAGCGACTTCTTGGCTGATCAGGCTGAGTGTTATGTCCAGGCAATACAGTGGATTTTGCATTATTACTACCATGGAGTTCAGTCGTGGAGCTGGTAAGGAAAATAGTCAAATGAGAAATTGCTTCAATATTGAGCAAAATTTCACATTGTATGCTAGGAGCATTTAATGTAGTTCTGTTTGTTTCTGATCCGTGAACACTCCTGCGCTATAATGAAGTCAAGTAACTTACAAGATTATTTTTTTTCCCTGCAGGTATTATCCTTATCATTATGCACCCTATCTGTCAGATATTCGCAACATTGGTGAACTCAAAATCAAATTTGAACTGGGAAAACCTTTCATGCCTTTTGAACAGCTTCTTGCTGTACTTCCAGCAGCTAGCAAAGATCTGCTACCTAAATGCTACCAGGTAGGATTTAGATTTAAACTGCATTTATCTGTTGCTTACTGATTGTCTCCTTTATTTTGAAGAAACTATTTTCTTGATATTTTTGCATGTCCTCTTAGCTAGCTGGTTGTCCTTTGACAGCTGGCTGAACATGAGCCAGCAGTGTGCCCTGGTGGCCAGGAAGGCCAAAAGCATCCTGGCCCATATCAGAAATACTGTGACCAGCAGGTGTAGGAAAGTGATTGTGCCTTGGTACTTGGCACTGGTGAGGCTGCACCTCTGGTGCTGTGTTCAGTTTTGGGCCCCTCACTACAAGAAGGACATTGAGGCACTGGAGCTTGTCCAGGGAAGGACAACAAAGCTGATGAAGGGCCTGGAGCAGAAGCCTTATGAGGAGCAGCTGAGGGAGCTGAGGTGGTTTAGTTTGGAGAAGAGGAGGCTGAGGGGTGACCTTATCACTCTCTACTACTACCTGAAAGGAGTTTGTAGCGAGGTGGGTGCTGGTCTCTTCTCCCAGATAACTAGAGGTGGGACAAGAGGAAATGGCCTCAAGTTGTGCTAGGGGAGAGTTAGGTTGAATATTATGAAAAATTACTTTACTGAAAGAGTGGTTGAGCACTGGAACAGGCTGCCCAGGGAAATGGTGGAGTCACCATCCCGGAGGTGTGGAAAAAACATTTAGTTGTGGGACGTGGTTTAGTGGGCATGGTAGTGTTGGGTTGATGGTTGCACTCTATGATCTTGAAGATCTTTTTAAACCTTAATGATTCTATGATTCTGGTTATATTCTACCTCTAAATTTTAGGTGTATGGTTAAGTACTTCTTAGTATTCTTAGTACATCGTAAAGTTAGTAATAAATACAAAATTTTGCATTCGCTAAGCAACTTCAGACTTAAGACAGTTAAATCATAGATATTGAATTCCTGTTCAGCCTTGAGTTTATCTAATTTATTTAATACTGACTTTCCTCTATCTCCTTCTAGAATTAGTCTCTGATATTGTTTAATTCCTCTATTGTATTTTCCTAGCACTTGATGCTTAGTCAAGACTCTCCTATTATAGAATATTATCCACCGGATTTTAAAACTGACCTAAATGGAAAACAGCAGGAGTGGGAAGCTGTAGTATTAATCCCATTTATTGATGAGGTAAGTTCGTTCAACGTCTGCTGTCTATAAAAGCTGCATAACAAATCTTCTAAACTTCTTAATCAATCAGCAGTTAGACATGCAATTAAATAGAAGTTTAAATTAACACTTTATGTTAATGTTTGCTGCCTGGAGAGTAAGGCTAGATTAAGTTACCACAAGCAGAAGTCCTAAGTGACTGACTTAATAAAAAGTGGACTTTTTGTTGTTTGTTCATGTTTTTAATCAACTACTTAAATATTTAGTTTCAGATTTCTTTGAGAGAAAAATTCTATTCCTATTTACGTATAAAAATACAGAACGTAGGGAAAAAACCAAACAAAACCAAAAACAAACGCTTGAAAAAAACCCAATCTTTTTACAGGAAATCTCTTCACATGAGCACCAGTAATAAGTAGAAGACTTTTAAAGTACAAATTGACGTTAATGGAGCGGAATAAAATAGTAACATTTTTCTTTTGCATATAGGATAACAGTATTATATATGTTTTTGTAGTATGTTTTATCAGATTAAATTTGAGCACATCAGAGTGGATGAAAATAAAAGTGCAGCTTAGACGTTGAGGTATATAGGGATAGAGAGACACGTGAGGTGTGTGTGCCCGTCGGTGGTTTCCGTAGTTTGCAGTGAAGGGTTGACAGGACTTGGTCTTCTTACAAAAGACAGCAGTTGCTATTTGATTGACCCATAAGGTTTGAAGCTTTTTCAGTAGTTATTTTGCAGAATTGTATGATAACATCTGCAATATTTTTTAATATTCCTTTGTATGTTGAATGTAAAAGGCAAAGTATAGCTAGCCTTTGGAAATTCATTTGCAGAAAGGTAATCTTTATTCTCCAAAGCTGTTCCATTGTAGTTGTCCTGTTTTTATCATGGAACTGGGACATGAGGAAGGGTGAGGCTGCAATTAGATAATTAACACATGAACCAGAAAAGTGCAGCTATCCACTTTCCTGCTGTAGAAGTTCCTGTGCTAATTGTGTGGCCATTTTCACGTATGCTTATTTGTTTAAAATTTAGAAACGACTGCTGCAGGCCATGGAATCCTGTAATAAATGTCTAAAAGAAGAGGAGAAACGAAGAAATACTCACAGTGCTTGCTTAATGTACTGGTATGACAAAGATGCAGAGTTCCAGTATATGTCGCCGTGGCCAGAGAAGTTTCCTGCAGTAGAAAGATGTCATACGAGGTAACACTGCATAACTATTTTAGAGTAGACTAAAATTAGAATACTCCTGTTAGCATTTTAACCAAAGCTTGTACATGCTAATGGATGCACTGAAAATGTAAAATGTTGAATTAGACGTTACTTGTGGATGGCACAACAGAAGTGTTTGTCCCTTTTCTTCAAATGTTACTTTTCAAGAGAGATGAACCGATTATAAGTCAGCAAGAACACTCTAGAGAATTGCTAAACTTCATATGACACAGAGGATGAAAGACTGGTACAGATATCTCATAATAGTGATGATTTATCAGCACGTTAATTCCAGACCACTTGGATCCAGTGCAGAGTTGAACACAACTGTGTTCCACTTTCCTCTCACTAGAAGTAGCCAGCTTTATTTAACGCAGGCCGAGGTTTCAAGATTAGATGGAAACATCTCCTTAATAGTAGTCAAACTTTAATCAAAATAGAGGAGAAATGCCCGTTGCAGGTTGACATTCAGTAGAGAATGAATAGTTGTGAAGATGAGTGATACCTTATGGAATCAGTGCTAGTTTTGAATTTGACATTAACAATGAAGTGACATTAAACCACGGTATGTCCCTATCTCAAGTGTTGTCTTTGTCTCCAGGAGTAGTCTCTTTGCAGTAATCGCAAGGGTTTTTATAGGCCTTTGTGTATGTTCCAAGTGGCTTAAATTAACGGCCACCTTACAGGAAAGTCGAAGGGTTTGTCAGTGAATGGTGTTTGAATGAGGAATGAGAGTTCCTAGAGCTGAAGGTCAATCTGGATGAGCAAACATCATGCAACTTTTTGGTTTTTTAGGTATAAAACAATACCTTTGGATGCTTGGCATGTAGAAATAACCCATAATAAGATAACTAAAATCAACAAGAGTGCATTGTATTTTTGTGGATTTCCTACTTTAAAGCACATTAAACATAAGGTAAAAGATTTCTCTCTTCTGACATTTTCAATTGTATTTAATAGTTAACTATGTAAGAGTTCAAGTAAGTTTTATGTGCTGTTTTGTTTTTACCCAGTTCTATCTTAGAAAAAGCAGTGTTCAGGTGTTTCAGCAAAGCAGCCACGGAGAGAACATGATGTTAGAAATCACAGCTGATGAGAACGCAAAAGAGCAGGTAAGTGTTCCGCTCCTCACAGAAAACAAACAAAACAAAACTGCAAGAAAAGAACAAACAGAAAAAAAACCACAGGAAAAAAAGCAGACACAAGAACTTGTCATAAAAAGACTACATTTGTTAAAGAGTCAGATTTGAAATGTTGGTAATTTCCATCTTCTCAGTAGTGTGTTACAGGAAAAAATGCTTATAGAGTAGTACTGACAAAGTTTCTAAATTCAAGCGTTTCTTAAAAAAGAGTAGTTAAATACATTGAACGAATGGTTAATTTAAAAGAGTATCTTTAGTGTTTTTAAAAAACTTGATTTAACTAGTAATGCTTGATTTCAAAGGGAGCTGTATGTATAAGTTATTAAAACTTGATTAATAGAAAGGAAGGTGAACTACAGTTGTGTGCTCAAAGCCATAGGAATAACTTCAGAAGTCAGAACTTCGGAGTTCCTGGCTCCCAACACAACGTTGAGACCATTAAGTGGTAGAATTATCAGTGTATGTTTTGAAAATATCAGCTGAATCGGTTCACTGAAAACATCAGCAGTATTAGTTCACACTGAAAGCTTTTATTGGATATTGGAGGCAATTCTAAAAAATAAAGTTTGTGAGGATTAAAATGCTAAATTTGTGTGGGGAACAGTCTAGAATTTTGGGAATCTGCTGAAAGATTTAAATCTGTCCTGAGTTCAGAATTAAATGTCTGCCTCTTCAGTAGGGTTTCTGGCATTTCTCTGTGGTAGCCATCAGATGTTCTCATGTTAAGAAGCTGGTGGGACCCACTCCTAAATAATTAATAGTTGAAAATGGTAGAAATGCAAGGAAGCAGAGTTTGCAGACCAGTGTACCTCGTCTTTTGTATAGTTGAGTATATAGACACTTATTAAATCAGTCCCTTTTCATCAACAAAGCAGACTTAGAGCTTCTACTTAAGTAAGACTGTTTGATAAAGGAATTAGAGGAAAGAGTTGATGCAGAGACATTAAGAAACAAAATATTTTTTCTAAATCCTTTAAAAGCCAACTCTGTTTCATAATCAAAAATACCAGGTAGCAAAAGACAAATCCAGGAAAAAGAAAAAAGTTTCAGAGATAAGTAAAACCAGAAAAGGAGAGAGGAGGAAAACAACAAGGCAGGATTTAGCAGTAGAGAGACAGGAAGAGTGAATATTCAAGATACGTGGCGAAAAGAATTAAATAAGCCAAAATAATATATTAAAAAGTAGCCGAAACCCATTGAGAAAACAGAACATAATGTGAGACAGAAATTACACATGCTAGCAAAGTCCTGGACATAAATGCTGTTTCTTTATATTTCACTGAGATACAAAAGTAAGATCTATGGTACAAAATGCTTCGCTAGTCTCAACTTGTCGGTTTGACTGTTGTGTCCTAGTGGCACAAATAGTTTTGATTTAACAAAAAACCCCATAGTAAGCCCATACCAGAAATGTAAATCAACCCAGGTCTTACAGCTAATAAGTGCTACGTGTAAAGAGCCGCACTTGGAATACGATACTTGTAACATGTATCAAAATATAATTTTATAAGGTAAAATGAGCTTTTTATTCTGCAAGAAAACCTGTTCTTAAACTAGAGTAGTCTTTATTGCAAAAAGAGTGTAAAAATATTTTAACAAAAACAATCCCTTAATATGCTATAAAATGAGTAACTTCTGGGTTTTTTCCAGACGGTAGAAAATGTTGCTGGTTTGGTACTTGGAAAGCGTGTTTTTGTGAACTGGCCACACCTGGAAGAAGCCAGAGTTGTTGCTGTGTCAGATGGAGAAACTAAGTAAGAGATGTTTCATAGATACTTATTTACCATCTTTACTGTTTTATTCAAAATCAGTTTCTCAGGCTGTACAAAGGTTGTCGTTCTCCTGTAGTACTTGCTAACAACAAATCGGTCCAGACGTATTAAAGGCTGCTTGATGGAAGAACCTTTGCTGAACGTCGTTCTGAGGCTTGGTCACTTCTGTAAAAGTCTGGTCCTTCAGTATTGGCTGTAGATGTGAAAGTTTGGGAGAGTTCATTCTTAACTTTGAGAAGGAAAATGCGTGCACAGAAATCCACGCAGAGTAACGAAGAGAGAACATTCCTGTACCATCTTCCTTTTCAGCACATGCGCTGCGTTTTTTTAATTAAAAAAAATCTGCTGCGTGGCCTGTTGTTGAAGGAGCGGAGAAAATGATGCTGCAAGTTTTCCATGTCCTTAACAAGTGCTTTCTAACTGCTTCAAGTCTTGTTTATGATTGGTTGTGACTAGATTAGTCTTAATTGGTTAAAATTAGTATCTGTCGTAATATTCTCTAGGTTTTATTTGGAAGAACCACATGGCACACAGAAGCTTTACATGGGAAATGCAGTGCCCCCAGCTAAGGTGGCATACATTGGAGATAAGGAACAAAGTATGTGGATAAAAGAAGTTCAAGGCATTTCAGAGCAGTAAGTAACTTTGGAAATGGAAGTGTAACTTTGCATTTTATAGCTTAGTCGTGTTTTGTTGCTGTATTACAGACCCTAAGTAGCAGAGAAGAGCTGCTGCATACTTGATGATAAAGGTTAATGAGTCTACTGGAATTTAATTAAAAAAACCCAAAACACCAACATAAAAGAGCTTATGTTGAAATTTCAGAACATGTGGAGTTAGTCCCTAGGTTTTTAAAGGTAGATGCTGTTACAAAAGAATTCTTGAATGAGTTTCAGTGTTCACTCTCCTACTCAGTTTCTTGTTCTGGCCTTGGTAATCTTCAGCTGTAAGAAGGACATAGGATGGAGTTACAACTGTGAAGTTACAACTTTCCTAGCTTACCGTTGATAAGTTTGAATGCAGTTTCTGCTTTTCTAGAGCGTGGGTGCCCAGCGGAACACAACTACATTAAGTAGCTTGCCACTTTTATCATCTGTCACTTGAGTTAACATGAATTAGCCTTCACGTTAATTAGCCTTAATTACCCCTAACTGTTCCCACTGTAAAGGTAAAATGTGTTTAGATTAACAGAGTTAGCTATATAATTATAGCTGTGCAACTATGGGGATGCAATTGATTAAGCTGGTTATTCTGGTTATTTTATAAAACTGGAAGCAAACCAGTAGAAGCCTTTTGTTAAGAGTATTTTTTTAAATTATTATTTCAATAAATTAATTCCACCCTCTTGGTTCAGTTCTGTTTATTGTAGTCAAACTAAATGTTCTGCTTTTGTATGCAGCTACCAAAGAAGAAAAGGAATAATTATTCATGAAACATCAATAGTTGTGTATGCTCAGTTACTCACTGGTAATAGATACCAACTAAACCAAAATGGAGAAGTTTATTTGGAGAAGCAGTGGTCAAAACAAGTTCTTCCTTTTGTTTACCAAACTGTTGTCAAGGTAGTATTCTCTTGCACATAGCTCCTTATTTTACTAGGATGGGGCGGGGGTGTGCAGATGAATAAGTATATGCTCCTTTAAAAGGAAAAAAAGAACAAAAATAAGCATCTTAAATTAATGTTATTTTTTGTATTAAAAATATAACATGCTTGGGCAAGCATTTTGTCACAATTTGGGACTCTGTTGCCCTGTTCAAAGATCTTACTGAAAAAATGGCTCTTGTCATCTTTTTCCTGATGATATTTGAATCGAGGGCCGCAGTGGTGCTCTACAAGGTAGCAGAGTTGCTTGTGTAACAGCATTTGTAACATAGCAGTAACTTCTTTGCCTTTGATGAATCATTTCAGGCTCAGAAAATGTTTTAGAAAAAGTGTCGGCTTAGATGAACTTTTAAATTATTCTGCTGGAACAGAATGATATTTAACATTATCAATTTTGTCTTTTTGATACAGGATATCAAAGCCTTTGACTCTCGCTTTTCAAACATCAGAACTCTGGATGACTTGTTTCCTCCTGGAAGCACAGCCTTTATGCTGGGATCTCCTTACTATGGCTGCATGGGAGAAGTTAGTTCAAATAATTCAATGATTCCACCCCACCTCAGATTTCTTTATTTAGCCTTAATCACCCCTAACTGTTCCCACTGTAAAGGTAAAATGTGTTTAGATTAACAGAGTCAGCTATGTGATGATAGCTGTGCGACTATGGGGATGCAATTGATTAAGCCGTTTATTTTTTTATAAAACTGGAAGCAAAGCAAGCCTTAAATAATCTAGATGATGTGTGGCAGTAGTGGTCATTTGCTAGCTAAAATTTTAAATCAAAGATTTCCTTATGGTTTAGTCAAAGGAAGAGGAAAAAGGTAGCATAGCTTGGATGCAGGATTATTTTTATTCATTATTTAGGATAACTTGCAATACGTTGTTGCCATTTTGGACCATTTTCGGTCACGGATTCCTTTGATTTAAGGTTGTTTGATTGCCTCTATGAGGAGGCAGTGTACAGGTCAAGGCAAGACAGTGAATCCCAAAGCATGTCTATGCCTACTGCAGGAGAATTGTTTGATAAAGTAGACTACAAAGCCTGGTTTCCAAAGACTGCTGGTTTTAAATAACATTTTTATCGTCCTGTGTTTCTCTCCAAGGTTCAAGATTCACATGATGTGATCACAGAAGGTAGAATTCGTGTAGTTTTTAATATTCCATGTGAACCGCAGCTTGATCCTTTAATACAGAACCAGCATGTAAGTGCTTCTGGTTTTCTAGTAGAAGCTTAAACAATGTGTCAAATATGTTTTCAATGGTAAATGTCTTTGAGATGTTTCCATATTATTAATTTGTCCTTTGTATAAAAATCTTTATCCTTTGGGAAGCCCCAATATTTTTTGTTTGTTTGTTTTAAAGAAATATTCTGTGAAATACAATCCTGCATATATTTTGGCCAGCCGTCTAGGAGTAAGTGGATATCTTGTCTCCAGATTTACAGGGAGTATCTTTATTGGAAGAGGATCAAAGAAAAAGTAAGTTCTCTTTGTGAATTTTGACTGTGCTTCTAAATTCTGATACAACTCCACAGAGTTTCTGCTGTGGTTAAGTGCTGTTCTTACTGAGTGTATAACTGCTTTGTGACGTATGTGGAGCTTTCTTTAAAGTGTATTTGTTGTAAACTAAATTTATGCATAGTGATTGTCCAGGGACATCTTTCTATGTCTTTGTAAGTGCCAGGTAGGTTGTGATTGATTAGATCTCAAGGAAGAAGGATAAAATATTCCCTGCCCTCCTTTGCAATAAAGCATGGGCACGCATTTGGACAGCTGCCATAGCTGATGTCCTGTAACACTTAAGCAGTTGCAATGTTAACAAGTAAATAATACAATTTAATTTTCCTGTGGTTTGAGGCTGAGGATGCATGTTTATGTGTATGTACACGCACACATATGTATTACTGCAAGTTAATGAACTTTTACTTATTTCCAGTCCTCATGGAGATCACAAAGCAAATGTGGGGCTAAACCTGAAGTTCAATAAGAAAAATGAAGAAGTTCCTGGCTATACTAAGAAAGTTGGGAATGAATGGATGTATTCTTCTGCAGTAGAACAGCTACTTGCTGAGTATTTAGAAAGGTAAATAATGGATATGAACTTCATCCAAATTATCCACCTTCGTATCAGTCTTCAGATTTTGTCCTATGGACACAGATCTTGTAAGAACTGTTGAGCTTTTGGAGATTGCTCGATGGAATTTCTTTTATTCCAGTATTCTTCAAACAGTGTCTCCTTCCATGGAGAAGCATATTTTGGGCTAGAGTAATTTTGTCAGTAGCTTATCCGTGACAAATTAACAGTACGACACTAAATTAAGTAGAAAAGAATCCTTCTGGGCTTCAGTAATTTTGGAGTCTATCAGAGTCTGTTTTGATGAGAACTTTTTCTGTGGTCTATGCTGATGTGAAACTAAATTTGTCTTCCATTTACTCATTTTTTAGGGTCCCTGAGCTATTTAATTATATAGCCAAGAACAGCCAGGAAGATATCTTCTATGAAGATGACATTTGGCCTGGAGAGGACGAGAATGGGTAAGCCATCTTTCTGCTTTTCTTTTTTTATAGAATAAGTAGAATAAAGGCTGATAACGTTGTGAAACTGGTGGTGATCATACAGTGTCTGCTATGTAAGTGAAACCTTGCTGTCCCTTGAGCAGCATGATTGCTCAGTGATGACTCAAAGAGCTGTCAGAATGTTGTGCATTCCAGTTGTGCGGTCCAGGTCTCTGTCAGACTCCCATCTCAGGTCCAATAAATGAGAAGTCTGATTTTCAATGGCTACTTCATAATACTTGCTTTTAAAGTCATCTTCAGTAGGTTTAGTTATGAGTAGTCACAAAGTCACCAAAAGATTATTTTTTGAAAATAAGCAATAATTATTTTAATTGTTTACGATCATTTTGAATTTGAATAATAATACGTACAGAATGTAAAGTACTTTGCACATTTTTAGTATACATTGTCAGTTCCGCGGGAGAGAAGGAGCAACCTAGGTTCCAAATACAGTACAGTGACATTAAAAACAGCTACAAACTAGTAAGCCCTATTCCCAGGCTTGGGTTGGCAAGTCTGCACGGTGCTGCACTCCACAGGACTCTCACCGGGCAGGTACCCCGTTGTGGTACTCTTCTGTTACCAGAATCTCAGGGCTGTGCTCCGTTTCACCAGAGAGGCATGCCCTGGAGTTCTTTTGTACTGTGAGAAACAGCTGGTCACAGAACCTTTCATCACAGCTGGACATGGTTAGGTGGCTGGATGCAAACAGAATTTATCGAATACTTTAATTGTTGGTTTTTTTCTTTGAGATAAAACTTCAGGTTATCGTTTTAAACAGTGTTGGGTGATTCACTTTGATTATTTTTTTTTAACCCGTATTGTAAACTAGTACAGAGCTCTTCAATTCTGTTACCTTATGAGTGTATACGAGCGTTTGGCCTGTACCATAATCCTTGACTGATTAAATCGAGGAGCGTGGTAAAATGCTTAGTTTATGCAGTTAAAAGCTCTAATTCATGTTGTTTTTCATTTAGAGCTGAGAAAGTTCAAGAAATTGTTGCCTGGTTAAAGGCACATCCTGTGTCTGCCTTGTCTCGCTCATCTTGTGACTTGCAAATTTTGGACGCAGCCATTGTTGAGAAAATTGAAGAAGAAATAGAGAAATGCAAGGTGTGTGGTTTGACATCCTTGTGAGCGGGGGCGAACCAAAAAGCAGCTGCTAATTATTTTCCAAGTTCTTGAATTAGAGTAAGACGATTGAAGATTACTTGTAGTACTGAAGAAGGAAGAAAAAAAACCAAAACCAAACAACACAATGTTATACAAGAACTGAGTTTGTAATGTGAATTGTCACAGAATTCAGAAGAGCTCATTAATATTTTAATTGATTCACTCTTTTTGAGGCAATTCAGCAGCACTAGGCCATACTCTTCCATCACCAGAAGTCAGAATTCAAGGAACAGGTACCCGTACATATCCTGAGCTGCTGAGGTGCTGTTTCGAAGTGCAGTCCCAGCTGTTCTTCCCTTGTCGTTTCTGATCTGAGGAAAGTCAAACGGTTGTCTTCAGAATGCCACAGATCAAAAAGGGGGCCAAGGAAATTACTAAAGCAAAAGCTGAAGGCAAAGCCACATGAAAAAAGAGACTGATTTCTCTGAAGTTACTTGCAAGGATGTGTTAATAAAATCGGTGTGAATTCTTCAATTAGCCAAACAATGCAAAAGTGTTGGGAAGAAATCGGTCATGTTTTAAAAACTGGGCTTAGTCATCCTAAAGACTTCATGAAAGCTGTATAACTTTATCCAAAAGAAACAAAATAATTCTACATGATCTTTTCAGGTGTTTTGTTGCACCTGATATCTCGTTTTGGCTTCTGCGCTAATTCGTAGTGACTTTCTGTTCCTTTCCTTCAGCAGAGAAAGAGCAACAAGAAGGTGCGAGTAACTGTGAAGCCCCATTTGCTGTACAGAGTAAGTGATGTGAAAAGTTTTTTCTTGAAAGTTAAGTTGTCCAAGTCATATTTATTTTACTTAAGCTTACCACCTTTCAGAGGGTGGAATTTTGACACTATTGATGGATGGTTTTATGATGGCTGCTAGAAAATGAATTTGAGAAGTCTGTCTCTAACAGAAGAGAATTTTTACTGCCTGCAGACTGCATCCTGTATCGTACTGACTTGCAGTTCTTTTCGACCTTCTGTCCTTCATGCTCCCACAGTTCTTACTGGCTGTATAATGAGAGCACAACAAAATACACTTCCCATTGGTCTCTTCCCTCTTTTGCTTTTTGTTTGGTTCTTGACATAGACCAACTGCTCATCTTGCCTGGTATTTCACAGATACCCATCTTACTGATACAGGCAGATTATACTTCATGGTTTTATTTTGTCTGAGTTGATCCTCTCAGTGTCCCTTGGATCATCTACAGCACTGCTGTTTCTTAGGCAGAAGCAGTGAGTGAGAGTTGCAGGGAAAAAATATGAGTTTGCTTTGTGTCAGGGGAGGGAAGATCTGATGATTTCGACTTTTTTTTCCCCCAGAAAGTTTGCTTTTTATAACGTGTTTCAGGTATTGATATAAATGCATTTGGATTGTAGTCGTCATGTTTCTGCAAACGTTAATGTAGTCTTTTGGTTCTCGTCAGCCGTTAGAACAGCAGAATGGGGTGGTTCCAGATCGAGATGCAGAGTACAGGCTGTTTGACCGTGTTGTCAATGTGAGAGAGAACTTCTCTGTTCCCGTTGGTCTTCGAGGTACCATTATAGGAATTAAAGGAGGTAATGTTTTCTTCATAATTGTAGCATCTTAGCTGTAAAACAGCTCTGCTAGCGATGTGAAAGCAGGCTTCAGAAGCGTGTTTTGTATAACGGTTGTGAATGCACAGAAATTTCTCACCTATGAAGCTTACGGGACTTGAATACAGTAAAGACACAGCTACTGTTCTGAATTAAACCTGCAGGTATTCTGTTTTAATTTTGTGTGTTACACAGCTGTACTTTGAATAAGAAATTACCCTTTGTTCCTTCTTAATATGAAGAAGGAAGAGAGAACGAAGTCTGCAACAAAGCAATGAAACGAACTTATGGGAAGATACAGGCAAAGTTAAGAGAGGTGGAGAATAAAACCAAGTTTTAGCCTTAATACCTACATTGAACATAGAATTTTATCAGATATGATTTGTCTCAAGTTTTTTTATTTGGAATTCGATTTTTACTCTGATTTCTGTTAAATGGCATGGGTTTATGTCTTCTTTTACAAGAAGATTATCCATAAATCTATTTTGGATAAACAAAAGGAATTCTCACATTTGGTGTAGCACTTTGAGACGCAGTTATAGAGGTTGTTGTCTTACTTGGCATTTAAGTAGCTGCTTTCTTGTTCAGTTTTTATCCGTGAGAATCTTGAATAGACTAGACTTGAGTGCCGCTTTTTCTCCATAATTATTACTTACTAGAATAATCTTAAAGTAGCAGTAGTTTGTCATTATGCAAGAAGGTAAAGTTAAAGCTGTTGGTTTCTGACTGCCTGAATGTAAAGATGGCTTGCATCTCTTTTCTGGCAGTTTCTGACAACTGTGACATCCTGCTATAAACTGCAGTTCTCTTCATGCAGGTTGTTGTGCATGGGATGTTTCTGTGGAACGTGTATCTGAAAGGGTGGCCATGTATGACTTTGAGAAGTATTTCTGAATTGCTGTTAATGAAATAACGCATTTAAGGAACAAGGACTTTTTTGTTGCTAATTAGTTTTTGGTCTTTTCATTATTTATTGTATAACTAATAGGGATATTTACATAATTTAGATGAAAACAGCTACTGTGACATATATAGGATGACATTTTACTTTGTTTTCTACAGCCAGCAGAGAAACAGATGTGCTCTTCGAAGTTTTGTTTGACGAGGAATTCCTTGGAGGCCTAACTATAAGGTTTGTGCAGGGGAGTTCACCGTCATTCCGTGCTATTGGTACAGACAGCGTGGAATTGTTGCCTTTGGTTTGGTTGAGTATTTTTAATGCCTCTGTTCAAAACTGTGTTTCTCAACAGTGTTGGTCAGTATTTATTTCTTTAGGATTTCTTTTTTCTCTTTGAACAGGGATAATTTTTCTGAATGAAATTCTATTTTGGAAATGCTCTTTAGGCTTTTTTGTGTATTGAGAAGCTTCTGATTTGTAGAAAGCAAATATGAACTAGCAGAATAAAGCACTAGATCCAAGGATCTTTCTAAAACACCTATGTAGAAAACAGCTTGTTATCAGTGTATCTGTAACATAGACTGAAAAATAGACAGTGATCATCTGTTCCTCTGAAGATGACTCTGAACTGTCAATAATTGATACTTAGGCACTAAATTCTAACCACCATTAAAAACCTAAACTGTTCTTCAGGAGGTGGAGATATGGTTAATGCTGTTGTTTCAAAAAGTGTCCTACCTCTCTCTTGTTTTTATGTAAACAGGTAAACTTCTAATTGCACTGATTTACCCAGCAGGCTTCATTTTGCTGTTGTTCTTAGATAAATAAAGGGTTTTTTAATGACAGAAACTAGAGGACAATCTTTCCTATTCTCAGTGTTCAGCAAGCACAGTACGATCCTATCCCTTGCAAGAGCATGTCCTGTAACACACAATCTTCAGTATTCAGAACCATAAAGGAAGCTGTAAAACTGACTAAATACTGCTTAACTTCAATTTATAATTCTGCCACTGGCTCGAGTTTTCATCTCAGGAAAAGAAAGTAGTATTGTTTCCTGGTTCATAATTGTTTACAGAAATATTTACCACAGAACTGTGCTATTCACTCTTTAAAATTTCTTTGAGCTCAGCACGGAAAGGTCCAACATAAACTCAGAGTAGTGGTAGTTGCTGTTCTCTGGTTTTGACAGGCAGAGGCCTAGGGGGAGCACAGTGGGATTAACGTTGTGTGTACTGGTACCAGATTTATATTGGGTACTGTTTTCAGCCTCTGCTCTTCGAACTTGAGTCGTTATCGTTTGGCATAGGAGCAGTGGTGTTGCTAAATCAGATATATTGAAATGTCAACAATTAAGCTTATGAAACAACTGTGTAATTTGCTTTCCTTAAGGTGCTCACCTGCCAGAGGTTATCGTCTGCCATCAAGTGCCTTAATTAACTTGTCCCACGGCAGTAGGTTAGAGATGGGAAATCAGAAACTGATGGCCATAGTTAAACCTCAGCCAGCTATGAACAACTACAACTCGTATGCATCTGATCTGTCCTCTGTATGCTCACAAAAAGTGCATCTGGGAGGCCTCAACCATTCTCCTCGCTCCCTTTTTGTTCCTACTCAAGTAAGACTTTTATTTCATTTGTACAAAAATGTTTTTCCCTAGAAGTCGAGTTATGGTTGTTATCTTAACTGGTACAAACAAAATTTAGGTTTTATGTCAGTATGTTAGAAGTAGGATAATCCTTGTGTTGGAGAAATGAGATAATCCAATAATGAGAGGGACCAAAAGTTCCCTGCTGGCAGTTGTTTTGTTTTGAGTAGCTCCAGTTGCATTTCCAAGACACAAATATTTAGTTCAGAGCAGTGACACACTTGGTGTCAACAAACTGTTTGGGCAGAGATGCAATTATTTCCTTTAAAGCTCTGTTCAGAGCAATGCTTCCTGTCGACCGAGTTTGTCCATGCTGAGAAAGCAAAGACGTGATTTCCATGTAAATTTTGCTTCTTGGTTATGATATACTTAGTTTGACAATAAAGAAGGAAAACTTACAGGCGACTGAGGTTATAATTGGTTTAATTAGACTTTATTTTTTAATAAATGCCTTCTTTAAAGAAAGTAAGCTTAATTTGGTAAATTCATGTTGCTGTAGGTGTGTTTGAGAAGAATTGTCTCATGTTTTCTAAGTCTGCACAAGAAAAAGTTCTTTCCATAAGAAAATGTAAGGCAATGAAACACTTTTTTTTTTCTCTCAATGTTTTAGCAACTGAATGGAAGACAGCATTACAATCTCAGGGCTGAAAATCAGGGCAACTCGAGCTCACCCCAGAAAGGATCATTTCTGAGTGGCAATCAGAAGAATAAAGTGAGTGCTCTGATGCACTTGGTATTGGACCCAAGTGTCTCAACGTGTATTTTGGCCCTGTATTTCAAGTGGGTGTCTTTCTCTCATGATGAACAGATATCTGATGTACTAAAACAAATCTGTTTTAGTCTGGATATAGACTGAAGCAGAACTTGTCCCAGTTCTTGAATGGGGACATATCCTTATTTATATTACAGATTTTCTGAAGTGTTTTTTAAGTAGCTGGGCTTCAGTTCTGTGGTAACATACCTGTAATGCTATGAAGCACTGGAGCCTGATTAATAAGGCCTTACAAAATAAGACATTAATAATAAAATTTAAGAATACTGCCAGTATGAGAGCGTGCTTTTGAAACCGTTTTGAACAATTGTCTGAGTTGAATTATACTTGATCTTTCCTGTGTTCATAACTTCAGTTAATAGCAAAACAAAAACAATCTCAAAACAAACTTGGGTCATTTCAGCTTAACAGGGGTTTTAGGAGCCTATTTCATACATTAAATACCTGAAAGTTTTACTGGTTTCAGTATGAAAATTTCTGTCATCTGAGCACTGTTAAACCTGGACCTTGCAATCTGCAGAATGTTTTTGTATACAATTAGCTGATCAAAAGTTGAGTTTATAGCTGCTGAGTTTTTTGGGGGTGTTGTTTCTTATTTTCTCAGGCACAGAGTAAGCAAGAGGATGAATTCTGCAGCATCTGGCAATCATTGCAGAGTTCTGGGAAGTCACACCACATTCAGCAGAACATGCATGAGAAGGTTAGTATGTAAACTTCACACAGATCCCTGGGTTCAAAATACGAAGGTAGTTAATACATCAGTTTGTTACATCAGAAAACTTTCTAATTAATATTTCAAATGAATTCTCTATAGAAAATTACTGTTACATAGGGTATGCATAGCTGTGGAAAGAGGTAATCATAGAGGACTACTATGTAAACGATAGAGACATAGTTTTCTGGTTAAGATTTGATGTTTGAAATCCTAGGGTGCAGTTCTACCTCAGGAAGTCAAGCTGGCAACTGGCAATCAATTCTATAAGCCAGGATTCAATGACAGCAGCTTTAAAGGTCAGCAACGAAAACAGGAGCCATATAAAAAATGTAAGTACTATAATTAGATACTTTAGGAGAACTACTTGCTTTATTTGATCTTCACTGAAATGCCTATTGAGGTTTCTTTCAATTAACAACATAAAATAGTTTATTATAGTCATATAAATACTATGTTGCACTAACTGTTGTCAAATACTGTCCCTGCTGTGCGTATTAGGTTATTCCACACTCAATCCTGAACCTTGTAATCAAGCTGTTCTGCAGTGTGTAGACTTTCTACCCACCTGATATAAAAACAAACCAAAAACCCCCACAATTTGGCTTTCAAAATTTGGCTGTGATCATATTTGTAGAACATAAAATTAGATACAAAATGAAGCATATGCAGTATGTTATGCCACAAGAAAAGCATACACCGAATGACCTATAAAGCATGAATTAAACATTTGATGCACCCATTCAAAATAATGCAATTCTGTATACTTGCGTTACTGATTTTTTTGAGTCCTGATTATTATTACAGTTTTTAAGAGCATTTCAAAAGAATGTATTCTTTTGTAGTTAAAGAAGATTCCAAAGTTTCAAGAGGTGAAAGTCAGCCACATAATAAAATATCAAACAAACAGGTAATTTCTTCTGTACTGAATAAATGTGTTCTTTTTTCCTTTTTTCCTTTTCCTTTTTTCCTTTTCCTTTTTTCCTTTTCCTTTTTCTTTTTTCCTTTTTTCCTTTTCCTTTTTTCCTTTTCCTTTTTTCCTTTTCCTTTTTTCCTTTTCCTTTTTTCCTTTTCCTTTTTTCCTTTTCCTTTTTTCCTTTCCCTTTCCCTCCCTCCCTCCCTCCCTTCTTTTCATTTTACTCTGATCTGCTTCATCATATTACAGATTTCTCTTTAACAGGCATCTTAGTTGAATCTTTTACTAGGTAAATTTTATTTAAAAGATTAATTATTTTCTCTAGAGATTTTATAGACAGAAAATGAGAGAGAGTGCGTAAGATGTATGATGATGATACCAAATGATTTTCCTATTCCTCTGACTCTAGAAGATACGCTCTGATGGAAAACACAAATGCTAGGTCTTCAGTAAGCTGAAATCCGCTAAGAATATTAGCTTTTGAAAGCTATTTGCAGATGCATTTCTAATACGATTGTGTTATAATGAGTAATGGTGTATTGGTATTCAATAATAAATGCTGCAGTTTCATTTCAGAGTTTTGCAGGTGTGAATAAGTACAATGTCAAACTTCTGAAGAGGAATGAAAGTCCCAGCGTGCCTGTAATTCAGAAGGCTGCAGCTGGTGGTCCCTGTACAGGTGGAAAGGTAGGATCTAGAGAGTTGATTTTCGTGTGCTCTTTGAGTAACTTCAATTTCCAGTCCACTTTGTTCCAATTATTCCTGGTCACTTGTGTGCAAATCCATGCTAGTAACAGATACAAGACAAATAACTTTGATCATTCTTTAAATCAATTCCATATTGGTCAATACTTGCATGTTTTCAGTATGCAAAACTTGATGTAGTCTCTGGACATCTGTTCACGCTCTGAATGGACGTGACTGTGATCTGCCCAAGCTAAGAGAAAATAATCCTGAATGAGCATAGAAGTAATCTTAAACTAATACACCCCTCTTCTTGCATCTGCTTGTAGCGTTCTCAGTTGATGTACCTTTTTTTTAATTTAAGAAGGACAATGAACTTGAAAGCCTTCTAGCTTCTTTGAAGATTTCCAAAGAAAATGAAGTGCAGACTTACTCCAAGGAAGCAAGAGCTACAAATGAAGAACATCTGTCACCACAATCGTTTGCTATGGTCTGTATACTGCAGGAGTCATTACATTGCAATTTAGCATCTGCTGTCTTAGCATCAATGCTTCTATTTAAAGACGCTCCGTGAAGCCTCATACTGCCTTTTTAAACACATTGATGAGGTTTCAATTAGCTATTCTCAGAGAAAATTAACAAACGCATTTGTTTATGCTAAGATGCTGCTATCTGTGCTTTGATAAAAGGTAACTGATAGGAAAACAAAAATTCAGATTTTGTTACCGATTACGATATTCAGAGTTGAGAAGGAAGTGTTATCTGAATGTCACTGTATCCCTGAATGGTTTATTTTATTTTTAAAGAAAGGAACACAGATGCTCAAAGAAATTTTGAAGATAGATGGCTCTGACATGGAAACAAGGAATGAAGTGAAATCCCAAGTTAATGATGTTCCTGTTCCCCCTAGTAGACAAGATTGCCATGGAGCTGCCTTGCAGTATAGAGAAACAAAAAAAATGGGTATGTTTAGACATCAGCTCATAGTTCAGAGCTTCGCCTTGACGTTTGAGAACACAGCAAACAATGCAGTACTCATTGTCACAATATAGGAATAAAACGTCCATCTTTTTCAGTTCTGCTTCTTTATTCAGATCTAAAAAGCTTTCTGTATATAGTCTTGTTTTTTGTTAATCAGATACGAAAATACCAGAAAAAAATCAGATACGTTTTTTTTCTGTGAAAAACAAAAGTTGCTGTCCTTTCAGTACAGGATATGTTTGTGACTGGTTTTGGTTTTCTTCTTTTGTCAGTTGCTTATATGAACAAACCTCATAGCACAGGAGGCCCTCAGAACACACCAGCAGTGGAACCTGGAGCTCACCCTTTCCCTTGTCCACAGCCTGCACTGTCTACTGCTTCTGAACTTTCTCGTATTTGTTCTCTTCTTGGAATGTCGCAACCAGATTTCTCTTTCCTAAAAACACCACAGGTAAAAAGCTTTTTCAGCAAAAGTTGATGTTCTCAACTGTCCTGTATTAAACATTTGGACTGAGCACTGAAATCCATCTGAAAATAAACCTCATCTCCTTTTGTTGCCTTTTTCAAAACAAACAAACATCCTTTTGTTTCTGTGTCGCGGTTCATTTGTCAGCAATACAAATTCCCTCTCTTCTCATTTTTCTAGACCATGACAGTTTGTCACATAAAATTATCAAATGGTTTGCTGGTTCATGGACCACAGTGTCATTCTGAAGCTGAAGCAAAGGAGAAAGCTGCACTTTATGCTTTACAGCGTTTGGTGAGGATGCAAAGATTCTTTAAAAATCTTTGTCTCTGTTGCAGTTTGTTTGTTTGTAATCCTCTTGTTTTCTTCTTCATAGGGTTCTATAGGAGTAAACTTCCCTTTGCCTCCACCTCCGCCCCCACCAGTGTTTCCAAATTATCAGCCACTGGGAGTTCCTGTACCACCTGGATCTATTCCTCCAGTGTTTGCACAACCGCCTGGTAAGTAATTGACCAGTACATGTTTCAACTGTTGTTGTGGTATCCTGCAATTGTAATAATAGTTCTTTATATGAAAATTAATGCCTTCCGTAAGACCCAATTTTTGGTCTTCGTGTATGTAGCTGTATGTCTGAACTGCTGTGAAAGAAGTTCATGAACCTCTTCTCATCAGTATGCAAATTAATTCAATACAAAGAATCACGTCTCTCCCAATTATTTCTTGTATTTGTCCATTCAGTCTTAGTTGGTTTTTGTTTGGTTTAGGTTTTTTTTTCTCCTTCAAAACAACAGTAATTCATTCAAAGCTGATAGTCCCAGTCCAGAATTCATAAGAAATCTCTTCCTTGATCTTCTGCGTGGTTTTCTTTTCCCCTGTGTAGTTAATGGTTATCCATGCATTAGTGTTTTTATTTGTTTATAACCAACTTTCACTGAAGTGCTGCACAACAATCCTGTTGTATGCTGCCAAACACCATTGTGGTAAGTAACCCCCCAAAAATTGCTAAAAATCCTCGTCGTGTTTCTCATTCCCATCTATTTTGTATTCTACTACACCTCACATTCACAGCTAGTAATTATTTAGTCAGCACCACTGTAGCATCCTAGTAACCCCTACAGCAGCTGCTCCATCTCTTTTCCCCGGGGTTTCTATGTTGTTGACTTGTTCCAAAAGGATGGCCTAAACCTGCAGCCTTCTACGTGATACGGTTCACTCAGCTAAGGATGTGAAGAACCTAAGTTATGGGCGCTCTGAAATGCAGGTGCTGTGACTTAGTGCTCTTAACTAGGTGTATCTAGGTGTCATCAGCCTGTAGTTCTGTAAAAGCAGAACTGTTTGTTGGGGGGGGGGTTGATAATAAATAAACACTTAGCTATTTTCAAGTAAATATGAAGAATGTGAGGCCTTATTGGAAAGAGAAACAACATGCAGACAAATGTAGTTGGGTACTTTTGGGGTCTTGGTATCCTCTTTAAGAGGAATGAGTGCTAAAAGTTACTTATTTTCACAGCTAATATAATGCCTCCATCATCTCACATGTTTGGTCCGGTGTCCTGGGGAACTCCAGTGCCTAAACATTATTATCCTGGCTCCTACCCAGGAAATGTGTCTCTTGTAGGAACTATACCAGTTGGTTCTCACAACCAGTTTATACCTCTGCAGGTAAGATTAGCAGGTTTGTCTTAATAGCCTGTTTTTTGTAAAAAACGTGCCTATGTGATGAATGCATCAAAACCCCCACTGTGAAGGACATTTAGTATTAGAAAATTATTGTTAAAAATGTATGCATGTTTTCTGAAAGTGGAATATTTGCAGGTTTTGAGAATGCATTCTGTTAAATAATATTTATTTAATTTAAAGGTAACTAAAAAAAGGGCTGCTAGCAAGAAAAACTTTGAGCTCAAGGAGTTTCAGAGTTCCCCTCAAGCTGCACCACTAAAGAATGACCAGCCAGTGTCTTCTGACCACATTCAGCAAGATAGCTCTTCAGCTCCTTTAAAATCTCCTCAAGCTGCTCAACCCACTGTTTCATTTCAAGACAATGTGGCTACTACAAGCGCTCCTCATAACAAATCAACACCAAACACTTCCAGCAAGCGAAAGCCGAGAAAGCTGGCTGTCAATTTTGGCGCACCAAAATCTTCAGAATAAACATGGTAGCTAGGTGTATTTTATCTTTAACTCTTCCCCCACTATTATGTTCTATCACTTTAAAAAATCAGAAAGCTCTATTAAAAAAGACCAGCCACTTTAAGTATAGTATAGAATGAAATACATTTTATTTGCTATGATTTTCAGGTTGTTATGAAAACGATAAAAATTATGTTAAAACTCGATGATTTTTACTTAAATTAACAAAAGCTGGGAAATACTGAGTTAAGGTTACCACGCCATCTATTGTGCCTAGGTTTCCAAACAGTGGCTTACAGACTCTACTGGGTAAGCAGCAATAACAGTGGCAACCTTAATTCAGAAGTGCTGTGCTTTTCGGGAGGGATATGGAGCGGTAATAAGTTGGGCATCTATCATTACTTAGTATGGCATTTTGTATTCTAGCTTATTTTTAAGTAGTGTAATAAGACAGAAAGGAAAAATTATTTAAATGCAGCTTTTATATTGGCTCTCCAGGTCCTTCTGAGTTGAATCAGTTGACTAAAACCTAACTACAGTGGAACTGCCAAATTCACTTGAACTGTGAACTTCTGGGTTTTATACCAGAGAGCGACAACTCTCAAAATGTGGGTGAAAGGGCGGCAAACAGCGGCTGCTGACGCAGAGTCTGTTCCAGGAGATTAATTTATAGGATGCATTGAATAAAGAAGTATATTTGCAAAGTAGAGACCTCTTTGATAAAGTATGTTTAATTTTCTTTATCTAGCAGCATTATCAGTTTCATTGTTTTCCGATGACAGAATAAAATAGATATCCACTACAGAGCTGCATAACCTCCTAAAATTCTAGTGATATCTTTTTTCCCCCTAAATTATAAAACTGGCCAGAATTTAAAGATCTCCACTTGTGTAGCATGGCTGTCTGTTATGTTTACCTGTTGTTCATATCTCCCTCTAAGAGTCTGCACCCTGAAACCTAGGTTATTTTTTGTTGCTAATGACTTTCCGAATTGTTTAGTTTTGTGATAGGAGTTCTGTTTAGCAAAATTAAATTACTGGAAAGTGTCACTATTGGTTCCACAAGAATATTCAGACAAAAAGTTGACTTTAATTTTTGGAGGGAGCTTTGTTGTAAAAGAAGCAGCTCCATCATTCTTGGTTCATATAGGAAAAAAAGAAGGCTCAAATGGCCTTGTACTATTTCTAAACCACAGGTACCATTCTTACTAACGTTAATGAGAAATCTTCAGTCTAAGAGAAAATTGGAAGCCTCAGTTGGTGCTTTACAACAACTTTAAATCAACAGTTTACTGATGTTGATTAAATTTCAGTTTTCCTCTTTATTCTAATTTATTTCAGAAAATAAAATTTTAAAAAAATAATAATAGAAATTAAAATATTTTTACTTAAGGCCCAGGAAGCTTAGAAGTAAAGCACACTTTAGTGATCCATTTTGTTAGATTTCATGTTAGATCTGCAATTCTGTAGACTTTCTTTCAGTTCCCCTACCTTGTTCCTTGCCTCCATTTCTTGGTGTAGTACCAAGCATAGGATTTTTTTTATATTGATTTCTCAAAAATGTTTGTTACCTCAGTCAAATTTGTAGCAAGCCCTATAAAAAGGATCATGGGGTAAAAACAAGGTTAAGAAATTTTATTTCATTTTACTTAGTATCACAGACCTTGTAAAATACACAGGCTTTAAATACCTTGATTTCATTCTTCTCCTTATAGCCATCTAGTCTCAAAAGGGTTTGAAGCTGTATTCTGAGAAGGGAAAGTTGTACTTTTTGGTGATTTACTGTCATTAGCAACACAAGACTGACACCTTGCTGACATGCCAGTATTTTTCGAGTGTTTATGTGAGATTTAGTTATGAGAGACAGCCCCCCATATCCTATATGAATTATCTTGCCATCAGAGAAAAGATCTGTTTAGAAGTTTCTGTGATGAGGATACGGCTACATTAGATTCTTGCATCACACAATTCTGACGTATCTGGATAACCCATTTATGCAGATTTTCTAGAAAGAAGGTTATGAAGTGCATCCATACTCTTTAACACCAGTAAACACAGCAGTTTTTATTATTAATTACTTACTTCAGACTGAGACGACTTCTTCCAATGAATTGGAATATTTAGTACATATACAGCTGGTTAAACACTTCATTCTGTGGCTGCTGCATATTGTATTAGTCCCTGCCTGGGTTTTAGTTTCTCTTTTCTGTGATGCTGCCTGCCTGGTGCCCAGTTGATTACAGCTGACGTGTCCTGGTAGATGTGACATCTGCACTGGTCTATGCCATGTCCCCTGTGATTTCAGTTTTACATTTTAGCAAGGTCATTTTGTTTAATTCATACAGATATAAATTTAGGCGTTTGTTTTTCTCATAGATATAAAGTATTTTGTAAGCACTGGAGTTTTTCATTAGATCTTATACAGAGCAGTATTTTACTAAAAATCCAAAAGGGAAGACTTTTATGTGCGCATTTTTGTAGTTTCTGATTTTTTTTAAATAACTTTTAGGTGTTTATCTGCCAAGTGAAATGTTTTAAATTTGCATATGAATGGATACAGAATGTATTTTTTGTGCTGTTTAGTGTTAAGTGTGCATTTGCAGATTTTTAGCATGTAGTTGCACAAAGGACCGTGCAAAGATATTTTAAAATATGAATATATGAGACACTGAAGGAAAAATGTTCATAAAAGTTAAATGCTATATAAAACTTTAATGCAATAGAGTAATTTTATAAATTGTGTCTGTGTCTGCTTGTATTAAATATTGAAACAAGAAACATTATTTATTTTCACTGTTTTATTTCCAAATACTATATGGGAACTTCTGTATGCCCTAAAGCAAAATTTTAAGATAAAGATTAACTCTCATGAAGCCAAATTTCTGTGACTCTCGGAAGCAGCAGCTGCCCACCTCTGAGCTGTTTCTTGATGGCTTTCAACTACTACTCGGTTAAAGATAAGTTTGTTAAAAAGGCTATTGGTCACTTTGCAATTAAAAGCATTTAACTAGATACTGATCTTCCAAAATTTATTTGATCTCTATCACCCATTAGATTTAAAAGGAGGAAAAAACCCTAAAAAAAGCAACAAAAATAAAAGCTACGGAAAAGGCAGTAAGATTATTTTCCAGCAAGTTCAGTCCCAGTCATTCTTAACAAGGTGCAAAACCAGCTGATGGCAGGAAAATAAGAGGGGCCACAGGTACCTGGAAATACTTGACACCCTTTTTCTGTACCTGGAGCAAAACACTGTGCTGAGGTTTCTGCTAGAGTAGAGTAAGAACAGTTACCTCTTTGGTAACAAGGCTTCTGAATGAGGCACAATGATGAACTGCACTAGGACCAGTGTAATGTGTGTGAATTTCTTTAAGGGACAGGAGGCAAGTTACACTTCAGAATTAGATTTTCTCATCCCAAGTAACAGCAGGGTTTTTAAATTCAGAATTACCGAACTGATGTTGCCAGGCTTCACCCTTGTGTTAGAGAGGGGAACTAAACTTCTCCATCTTTGTATTGCACATATGTACCATCTGCTGAGTTTTGTTCTCCTGGACCAGTTATCTCTAAGGCCATGTTCAAACTCTACTTGTTCCCTTTTAAAGCGTAATGAACACTGTAGTCATGCCAGTTAATTCTTAGTATCTTCAGCTGTGAGTTATGAACTTTGCTAGGATCTGTCTTCTGCCAGCTGCAGCACCAGCTTTTCATGTAGAGAGAGGTTATTTTCCTTCTCCTGGGTTGTGTGAATTAGCTTGTTTAAAGCAGCTGGCGTAGAGTACACTCTTGACATGAACAGCTGCTGCAACTTTGTGCAGCGGTGGTAGGTGCAGGGCAGCAGTCCTGTTGGTGTATACATTCAGGTCATGCTACTCAAGATATGGAGATACAGTCTTGTATTTCTTAAAATGTCTTAAAATTATTATTCAGTGGACTTCTAAGTACTGCAGTTATCCTGCATGGCAAGTTCTGCCTTGTTACTTATCTCAATATATAGCACAAAAGAAGAATAAAATTTATCAACTAAAGAGAGGACTTTAAAATATATCGGTTTGTGCGTAATAAATCTTGCATGGACGTTCCCATTCAAAAATTAAGTGACTTTTGTTCAACTTATTTCAATTCATCTGAACTGCTATATAGATGACCCCTGAGACTGAGGAATATCAAAGAAGGAATGGTTACTTACAGTAAGGGATTTTTTAATTCTTTTTATTTGAGATGTGATCTCCATATGTGTTCCATAATCAGCCTTCCTTACTACTGAGAGACAGTTATGTTCTTCTCTTTCTGTCTCTGGAAAGGGGACACAGTGACACCAAGGGCATAAGGGCATTCTGAATACACACTCTTGGCCAAAAGAATCCAAATTCAGGTGCATGAGGACCCGTGACTATTGAGACTGTAACTGATATATATTTTGAAGAATTGGATATCATGAGGTAAGTAGCTGTTGTTTATTAATAAAAGAATCTGTGGTGCCAACAACAGATGCTTATTGCTGCCAATTTTTGACAGGGTGTTTACTCTTACTTTTCTGTAATTTACAAATTTCTTGTTTCATTTCTGCTTTGAAAGACAATACAAATCAGAGAGAACAGAAGGAGTTGCAGTACCGTAATGTGCCAATGGTAAACCTTATTCCTGTTATTTGAAAGGACAGAGAAAGCATTTTTCATTAAAACTTACAATTTTTTAAAAAAACTCGGTCAGCGTTACTGTGTGAGCATTGCTTTCTGAAAGTTGACCGTCACCCTTAGTCCTGTACTTTGTGTAACTGCAAGACAGACAAAGGCTGGCACTCAAAAGCCAAAATGTAATTTCTGTGCAATTAACAATAAAATTGAAAGTTGGCAACCTTTAGCATATTGAGGGTATGGGGTGAAGCAAGAACTGGGATTCCAGTGCAAGTAAGTGATCTATTTCAGAGTAACCTGTGCATGATTTCGATGGAGCACTAATTTGGCACAGAATGTGACATTTCGTATTAGCTCCTGATGCTTCTTCCAGTACGTTTCCTTGAAACAGCTGGAATGCTTTGTCAGCCGTTGAAACTTAGCATGGTAAATGAAGAGCATTGCAGGCTGCTGGAGCCTCAAAGCCTATATTGGGGTGGTTTGCTCTTCTAGATTATTCTGGTTTTTTCCTTTTCCTTCTCCTTGCCATTTTTTAAAAAAGACTGGGTCTTACTGAAACAATAGGTCTTAAGTGCGCTTTCATCCCTTTAGTCTATAGTATATCCATTCTATTGTTCTACTTAAGCTTCATTGATGGCCACTTTCCTCTTTTTTAGATTTTTTTTTTCCTGTGAATTTCCAGACTTTGAAATCTGTATTCTTTTAAAGAGCTGTTCAGCCCTGGCTTTTCTAGTTTCAAATGACTATTCACCACATGTACATACGTGTGTGCGCGCACATACATGTACGCGCACACACACACACACACTGATAGGAGACTTAATATCTTGTTTTCTCAAAGCTGTTCATAGTTCTGTCATCCTTAAGAGACATCCAGATGACAATGGACATTATCTTGTATGTACATGTCACACATCCTTGGGTTAATAATGGGCAAGTAATGAACCGTTATTAGAACAAGTATACCAGTTTTCACTTCGCTGGCTTTGGTAGATAATTTTTTGGCTTAAAACTTGATCGTCCTAAAGTCCACCTCGTTCTCTGTCAAAGGTCACTTCTGTTGCAGGGTTGGCAGAAAGGAAGGACTGCTCGTGCCTTAGGTACAATGCTGAACCTTGTGTATGTGGGCACAGTTTTGATGTGCAATTCTCCAGTGAAAATGCTGGCTTAACCAGTCTCTTACTCCTTGTTCCCCCTGGATGGTGCCCAACTGTTTGTGTCACCGCATCATGAAACCATATCAAGGAATTACCGGATTGAAACTCTTTTCCCCATGTTATTTTTCAGTGTGATAGTTCACCAAGAAGCCACAAGAACAGCTGTGCTGGTACAGCAGTTTGCACTGTGAGGGTGGGGTGATTCAGCAAGAGTGGAACTGCTAAGAAACATCTCATCATTGCCTAAAACTGAAGTCGCCCACGAAGCTAATATGCTAGATTAACTCATGTCATTATCTGTGGTTCTGTCGGTTGACTTCAAGAAGAGTGATAAATTCTGGCCCAAGCACAGGAAGAACTGCTGAGAATGGTCGTATGGTCATACTATTGCAGCAAAATTTGCCAGAAGGTCGTTACGTTCATTTTGGGCTGGCTATGAAGGTTCCAGGCAAGGCTTAACGAATGATGTATGTGAGCTATGGAAACTCATGGGCTCTCTCTTGTTTAAATGCAGACTGATTAAGGACCCTGAGGTTAATGCTTTCATGATGTTAAAACTTGTTAAAATGGTAGAGCTAAGGAAGTGGGTAAAATGGTAAATAAGAGCTTGATGAGGCAGTGGAAGGGTAGATGTATTTTGACAAAATGCAGCTAAGGAAGGGAAGTTAAAGGGAAAAAAAAGTGCATTACAAGTTTTGGGTCTTGCTCTCCTAGATTGCAGTAGCTGGGATCCTGTTAGCATTGCCAGTGGCAAATTTGATTCACACTGGAAGCCTGGTGTGAGTGAAGAGGCTCCTGTGTATCAGTCGCATAACAGAAATGGACCTGAAAATACCTTTATCTAGGAGAAAAAATAAGTTACCTATTCCAAATACAGATTAGTTAATAATTTGGAAATTTTAATTAATAATCTGGTGATAGAAAATGTCAGTATTATGTTTTCTTTCTAGTAATTAGGTCTGCTGGATCTGTAGCACTCGCATCTCTCAAGGCCTGTTTTAATGTGGATAACTGGGGCAAACCCACCTTGCTTGGCATCCTTTAAAGTGTACTTGTTGCTGACTGAAACATGCTGAGTGTGGTGACATTGCATATAAATATTCAATATAAACTACTCGTGTGGGTTTTGCCATCACTGCCAGAGATGGAGGATCTTCTTGTCCCTGATGTTCTGCTGTTTGGTTGGTTTTACTTAATAATTCTTTCCTTTGCTACAGCATTGGACAGGTCCTTGGAGTGCTTCCACTCCTTCATTTGATTTGATATTCCAGTAAAAGGTAAGACCAGCCATGCCTTCCAGAGAGTAAAGAAGCTGGAGAATTCAGCAGAGAAGGTGCAGAAGTACGGGACGTGGCTGCTGCGGTAACTGGTATGTGACCCCAGGTGTGTGAATTCTCTGCCTTCTCCAGGAGGTGCTACCTGCATGCTCTCACCTGACAGCAAGGCCAGGGCAGTGGCAGAGGTTACACAGGCTTGTTACCAGCACTGCAGTGCAGTGTAAGAGGAGGGTGTCCATACATCCTCACTTCAAATTGAATGCTTCTTATCTGTGCTAAGATGAACTTGGGGCTTTTACCCATCTTGGTTATATTTCTCTGAGGGTTTTTTAAATAGAGTGCCTGTGTGGGAATGTCAGTATTTATGACAAAATAACGTAAGCTAATGCTAGCTGAGTCATGTATGGACAAGCTATGCATGTCTGAAAACGTATTGCCTGCTTTATTGCATTGTTTTTATCACACTGAAGACAGAACAATAGTACTAAATTTGTCTTCATAAGCCTCTCATAAATTGAGCAATTCTAATACATGCTATATAACTGAGATTACGTACACACTGCAACTATGCAAGTTGGTTGATGTTAGCTTTTCCCAGTGTATATATGGTGTTCCTTTTCAAGATGCATCCAAGGTCTTAACATATTAAACAGAGTTTAAGATTTGCATGAAGAAATCGGCTTATGATAACTTCCACACAGTGGAAGATACATTAAGAGCTTGTGGGGGGAAAAAAACCCACCACCTGTAATTTGCACCTCCATTTTCTTTGTGATGTTTTGCCTCATCTTACAGTGAGACATGCTCCACCTATTAATACTGTAAAAACATGAAGGATGTCCAGATGCATTTACCCTATTTTATTTAAGGCTTCTGTTTTTGAATCTTCAGAGAGGTCTTAGCCTTTTACAGTAGTTACATATGTTGAATCTTACTTAGGAAGGTTACTTCAGGAGTTCTAAATAATTATTATTTACCAAAACTAACAGAATAATTAAATTAGTTAGAAGGAAAATAGCCTTAATCAGATGTAAAGTACGTTATAGCTTTCCCTGACAAACACATATTAGAACTTCTCAATTATAGTCAAAGAGAATGTAAAAGCCAAAGAGATTGACTTTTTAACGAGTCCTTCCTTAGGGAGGAGAGGTAGAGCAGCCGTTCGTGCCTTCAGTTCCCCGTCATCTGAACCTTTGTCCCAGTGACCCCTGCGACTTGTCCGGCTGAGGTGGGGAGCCTCTCCTTGTGTGGCTGTCACTGTCAGTAGTATTCCTGGTTTAAAGATCCAGTAACATCCGACTGTTATCCCACATAATACCATTTCATTGTTGATAGTACAAGTTTTTGAAAGAGGGGCTAAACAGAACTGCAAGGGGAAAAGTATTTTCTATGTATTTTTTGGTTTAGCTGCTCTAATTAAATGAGTTGAAACGACTAATTCCTCTAATAAAACGTTAAAACTAAATTGTACTGATACTAGTTTGGAGTTGAGTATCCTGGATTTTACTGCTTCTCTGAGACTGTTTCTCATTGTTCCTGCTTAAAAACCACTACCAACTAAGGGCAACACGGGAATATTTCTCTTACTCTGTTCCAACAGCGATTTTAAATGTAGTTCCCTGTATGAAGTGAAGTGATTGGCACCAGGGATATGCTGCAGATGAATATTTCTTACAATTACCTCTCATTTGTTCCCCGACTCGCAGGACCTTCAGCGACAAATCCCAGGAGCGACCTTCCCTCGTTGCTCACCAGTCCCTCCTCCGAGCCGACGTTTCCCGAGGGGTGCAGCTGGGAGGAGGCAGAAAGGGCACTCAGGAGTAAATATGTTTCGGGTTTTTTTAGCGTGTTTGCTCTGTACGCGGGATCCCGTTGCCGAGGGCCTGACGCCGTCGCCGCCGGGAACCCCGCCTCCTCGCCTTGAGAGAACGGGCGCGCAGGTGCCA
>NW_010165691.1:74814-87455 GCF_000695765.1 Mesitornis unicolor | reverse complement strand
TAACATAACATAACAAACATAACATAACAGCTCTGAGATGTGAGAGGGATGCTCAGTGTCCTGGTGCCAGGCTGGGTCTGCCTGGTTCAAGATTCTCTTACTTGTTTTCTAGTACAATTCGAGAAGAAAACCTTGAAAATAAAATTGGAGTGAAATCTTAAACTCTAAGAGCAAAGCCATGGTTTTCCAGGGTCCGCTTTTGCCTGGGTGCCTACACGAGGAGGACCAGGCTCTCCACTGGCTTCAAGCATCTTTGCTGGGGAGGGGAGACACTGCTAAGTCAGGGACATAAAAAAATCCCTCCGGCCCAGTGCTGACCACCGTGAACTGCTACTGGAAATCACCATCTCTTGAAGGTGACCCAGCAGCTCAGGCTGGGTATGAGGAGATGTGAGAAAGACAGAAGCAAGCCCTGAATACACCCCTAGACCCTCTCCGACAATGTCGAGCAGCTCCTTGCCCCAGCTCCTCTCCTATTTCTACTCCCTGCACCCAGTAATTACCTCACCCAGAGCTTTATTCAGCTGCAGCATGAACACGAGGGTGCAGTGAACTGATGCCAGCAGGGAGGCAGCCGCAGATGCTCAGACTTCCTGGTGGCAAGGTGCAGAAAAAGGGGCTGTGTAGGGCAGCCAACACCACGGTGTGGGGCTGAGGGGAAGAGCTGCGACACCTCCATCAGACCCAGGCCCTGATGGCAGCTTTTGGATGCTGCAGGGGTGCAACCATGGCTCTCAAAATGCCCGCTCCACATGTCAGCGTATGGTGATGGCCATACCCACCTACCATCCCCAAGGGCAGATGGAAACTCCTGTTATTTTGCCTGGCCACATCCAAAATTTGGGGCCGCTCCTGGCAGGATGGCCCATGAGCTGGCTGAGGACCTCCAACCTGAGGAGAACAGCCGTGAATCATGCTGGGAACCCCACTCCTCTTGCCCTGTGGAGAGGAGTAAAGCAAGACACTGGGCATGTCCATGTGGATGGTGTTGGGGCCCATTTCAGGTGGTTTGAGCCTCTGGGATACTCTCCCCTCACACCTGAGACACATTTGGCTAGCAGACCATGCTGGGGGGCATCCACAGTGCTGGGGAGGACTGAGATGTCCCAGGAAAGATCAAACAGGGGAAAACCTGTATGTTCTGCAGTCTCCCATCCACACCCATCCTTGGCTTCTTGGGCAACTCTAGTTGCCTGATTTGCCCTATTCCTGTTCCAAAACACTGGGGATTGACTTGTCAGTCCAAGCTGGCGGGGGTGTTGAAGAGGCCGGGCTGACTCAGTGGGTGGAGAGGGCTGTGACTCACCCTGGAGGGTGGATTTCACCCCAGCCCTTGTTGCCTTGCTGTCTGCCCATCTTGATGCCGAAAGGCTTGTGGCCCATGGTGGGCAGCTGCCAGCCTCCCCATTGGCAAAGCAATGTCATTGGGATCAGCAGTGTTTTGCGTTAATAACCTGGATCAGGTGCAAGAAGGAGCAGAGCACCACAGAAGCGGCAATGCCAACATGCAGGGTGAGTGAGCAGAAGCCAGAAACACACTGGGTGCTGTGGTTAAATCCCCCATGGACAGGGATTTGTCAGCTCTAAGAGGCACCTCAGGAAGGCGGTGGGGATGCCGAGCCTGCTGGCTAACAGGGTTGGGATGGAAAGCCCAACGGTTTGCAAACAGAGCTTGGAAACGCCCAGAAGGGCAGGAGATGAGCCAGGTGTGCTGGGAAGGGGGAAATGGATGGGCAAAGTAGCACAAAGCTCTGATAAGAAAGGCGCCGTAACGAGAACAAACACCGAGTGATTCAGCAGCCGCTGATCGAGGAAGGAGTAAAGTACAACTCTCCAATGTTTGACCTGCTGGCTGCGACGGTGCAACCGCCTTGGATGAAGTGAAGCAGCAGATGCAGTGGCTTCCCCCATCGCTGCAGCACCTGCTGGTCTCCTACAGCAGGGACCCCAAAAACCCAGCCTCTGGGCTGCCTTCAGCTGAAAACTGCGGCAAGCGGGTCTCCATCCCATGGGGACAGCAGCAGTGCTGACAGGACAAACAGACAGGTTGTGTGCTGTGTAACCTGGCAGATAAATACTGCTGGCAACCCACGTTACTCACTGGGGGATGTTGCAAGAAATGCAATCCCCTCCTAGCCAAGTCTTGCAACAGGGGCAAGTGGCCAAGCGGCAACTAAAAGTCCTGCCAGCCTGCCCTATTTGCTCACATGGAGCAGGTCTGTCCTTAGCCCTTATTTCACAGTGCTGGGGTCCAGTCTCCACGATGCTCTGTGGTCCCCACCTTGGCTCTGGGCTCAGTGGCTGGGTCAGTGCCTGGCATGTCTTTAATTGTCTTTAATTTTGCCCCAGATCTTCACAGCAGGTAGCTGGGAGAAGGCTTAGTTACGCTTTTCCTTGAGGAGGCACCGGGAGGTGTCATATAATGCTCCACACAGGGCTTTGCTGGGCTCAGGCTTTGAAAAAGCCAGTGGTGCTTCAGGTCACAGGTGGGCTTTCCATCGCCATCGCCAGGAACACGGGCTTGGAGCCCAGGCTAAGCACCCCTCTTCAGAAATTCACATCTCTTGAATGAAACCTAGAGCTGCAATGGAAGAAAGCAAACAGGAAAAAAAAATATCCAAACAACCCAAACCCCAGCACCTCCCAAAACCATGACCCAGAATTTACTTCTGAAAATCTGAACTCTCACCCCACACATAAAACACACGTGTGCCTCCTGCTGGCTCCACCCTCTTGCTCACGGCATGGCCGCTGTTTCACAATACCCGGCTGGCAAAGTAATCTTCATCTTTCCCAGCAGAGACAGACACGAGCTGGGGGTACTCCGACGTGTGGGACCCCCACACCTTCCTCCCCTTTGCTTTTGGCTATCGCAGATAGGCCATGACTTAGGGGAAGGCTGGTGTGACACCTCTGGTGCCTGCGGAAAACCAGCAAGTTCAGGGGGAAAAAAGACCCAAAATGGCAACACAAGAACTGGCGGTGGATGCATGGATGCCCACACCATATGGGTGCTCGCATAACGCAGACCCACAGCGGGCGCATCCCTCCCCAGATGCGCAGAGCCACAATCATTTGCACCAGCTTCGAGTGCTGACTGAGCACAGGAGTAGATTGGCAAGCTGGGTTAATGAGCAACAAACAACCCCCTCCAAAAAAAACCAAAGACACAGATAGTCATAAAGTCAGCTTTTGAAAGATCACTTTTATACTTTCTCCTTGGTACAATGCTGCTCCTCCCAAAAAAAAAAATGAGCTGAAATGCCACTGGAGGATCACAGGTGGGCGAAAACCCAGAGGAGGATAAACGAGACACTACGAAGATCATGTAGGTACCAAGAGACGCATGGCTACAGGCTAGCATGACTTAACGTGGATCTGCAAAGACCTGCCCAGTGACTGACCGACCTGCGAGTGTTGAGATGCAGCCTGACCTGCTGACCAGATCAGTGGGAGATGGAAAGGCCCTCCAGGACCTGCAGTCACTGGCTAAGAAGTAGGGAAAAAGAACAAGCAGAGGGTTTTAGCCCCACTGAAGAGCACAGGTCAGCGGACAAAAACACATGGCCTCACTGCTGCCCAACGGTTTGAGCTACCCTGTCAGCTATCACCGGGGTTACGCCAGCCACCACTGACTGCAGTTCCTGCAGCTTGTGATGCACGGTGCTGCTTTGCAGCTGGGAGTTGTCACTGCTGCTCCAGCCCCATGCTTCTCACCCCTCAGCTGCCTTCAGTGGCTCTGCCAGCAAAGCGGGAGAGCAGTTATGTGGAACACAGTGCAAGTTTGGAAACACATTAACACACTGGTCAGCACGAAATGTTTGTTATGGTCTTCTTGTCGTGGGTGCTAAATTGACTCTTCATCAAGATTTCGTGCTCCATCTGTAGAACCCCTTGCCCATGGGAAGACAGGAAGTGAAACACCAGGGACCTACCAAGAAAGCCAGCAGCTCTGTTGGCCCTCCCCGAGCCTGGTGAAGAGATGCTGCCCTACCACACATTGCCCCGAGACGCCCAGCGCCTGCTCCAGCCACCACAGCCGCTTTCCCTGCCTGCGCCCTGTCCCCAAGCAGCCGCCTGGGCTCCTTGGCAGTGCAAGAGCCACAGCCCATTGCATCATTCTCACTTCACCTCCCCGGGGCAGGTCGCCATCAGCCCCAGACCTGGCAGCTTCACCTGGGGGAACTTGGCCAGCCAGCCCCAGCCAGCCGAGAGGAGCTGGGGCAACGTTTGCCCCATGTCCTGGAAAATACCTGGCATTTCAAATCATTTCCTGGTCCCAGGTCATGCCAAAGCTGAGATCTTGCCCAGTTCCTGGTGAGCAGCACCAGTTCCTGGTGTTCTCCTGAGGCAGAGGGAGCATCCTCCTCCGAGACCTCTGCCAGTTCCTGCCCGTTTGCACAGACTTGCCCCAGAGGGACGGGGTTGATGGGTTTTCAAGTGCCTGGAAAGGGTTGCGACAGGCACACATTCAGCTTCACCCACTGCAAGCAAGACAATTTTACCCAGATTTCTGGGAAACCAGAAATGAAGGCAGAAGTGAAGCAATTAGCTTCTGAGGGAAAGATGGAGACGTGAAGGTTTAAAGGCAGGGCAGTTGTTTCTCAGCAAAGTGCGGCCTGGGTGCTGCCAGGAATTCCTCAGTAATACTGTGAGAGAGAAGCTCATCCAAAAAAGTAGCTCCCCTTGGGCTGGAAAGCACTTGGAGACACTGCATCTCCTTCTCCACAGCCACCTGGGCTGTGGGAGGCAGGGCTCTCTGTTCTCCTGGTCACCTGCAGCAGGGTGGCCTGTGGCTCTGCCCCCAGCCCAACACAGCTGACTCTTAAAAGCAGATGCAAACTGCCTTCATATAAAAACAAAGTCATGGAGAGCTTTTGGCCTGAGGGAGTCTATCAACTCCTGTGGTGAATGAGCTGGTACCAGAACCAGCTGAGGACCTGGGGGTGCCCAGCTGCATCTCAGGGCTGCAGAGGGAGGTAGCAAAGCCATTAGCAGGCATTGCTGTATCGCACCTACTATGTTTTTAGGCCTTCCTTTGTTGGCTTTCCTATTTTTGACCTTCCACCTAATCACATAAGCTGCTTTGCAGAGTAACTACAGTATTTGCAGCTTTCATTGACTTCCTCTGAAAATGAGAGCAAGGATTGCCAAGAGGGAGATGCTAGAGCCACGCTCTCTTTGACGTGGTTTATTCACCTGGATGGTCCATGGGCTCCAAATAAAGCCAGGCAGGCAGCAGGGTGAGCAAAGGGCTACCAGGGCCTGGCTGGCATCTGCCACCGCTTGTTTTGTGGCGACTAAGCAGCAAAACATCTGATAAACAGAGCTGTTTGTTTACAACTCACTCCACGCAACGGAGGCTGAAGTGGGAAGCCAAATCACTCTTGACTCCACAATAAACAGTGAGTATTGGGTTTTAAAGAGCATCTCACCATGACCTCGATGGCCCATTTTATGTGTGGTGGCATGGAAGGGAGCCTAAAGGTGAAAAGGCTTAATTAGTAATACTTCAAGCTGATTACTACGGCCCATATATAGGGTGACCTGCATCTACTGTCACTTAGCATGGTAATGACTAAGTACAGCATGTGGTTTAAATATCTCCCTAATGCTAAAGCTAAATGCATCTATAGCCCTAACCCTCTAATTGACTGATTCTAAATATGATAGATTAGCTTTCCATCTCATTATATGTGTCTAATCAGGGGATGAGGGTGGGTATACTCTTGGACACATGGTTTTTCATTTCTACTGCCCTACAACAGCAATTAGAAGAAAATTACTTGTCTACCTGGGTCTGTTGCAGGCTTATCTTGTACCCTATCTCATAAAGATGCTGGATTCAGTTTATGATGATGATAAAAATAAGCTGCAGAATCCTGCTTCTATGTGGGCACCAAGACTTAGAAATGCAGGTGTTGCCTGGTGACCTTAACTGAGCGCGGGGCTCTTGCTGCCTCTGGTCGCTGCCCCATGCACAACCAGCTCTCGTGGGCAGCAGTGCCCAGTGGGAAAGGCTGGGAGCAAGAAGCAGGGGAGGGTCTTGGCACAAACCACAGCTGAGGCCTCAATCGGCCGTGCTGAACTAGGATGCTCACTTAGATATTGTCTAAACTGATTCCAGCAACCAGCCTTACAGGGTACCCTTTCCTGTGGTCATCAGGCAGGGTCCTGCACATCAGACAGGCTCCACTCCCCTGGGAGCTGCTCACCACAGCCCCAGCCTGAGGACACGGGTGGGTGGAGGACTAAGGCAAAGTCCCTGGGTGACCTCATGTGCCTCTTCCAGCCCAGCTGAGCACTAATGAGCTTGCTGCATTTAGGCTTTCACTCCAGATCTGGGTAGCTCCAGGCACCTCCCTGCTCATGCCTTGTCTCTGCCTAGGAACCAGGCTCTGCACCAGGATGCCATGGGCCAGCTGCCTGATGCTGAACTCCAGTTGCTGCTAGGCGCTCCTAAGCCATTTGTTAGTGCTCAGGAGCCCCTGGGATACACTGGTGCTCCACCAAAATCAAGAGACACCTACATGAGGTCACCCTCAAAATTTGGCCACCACTGACAGGCTCCCTGGAGACCTCCCTCTGGCCCAGCAGGTACGTTCCTTTCTGCTGGGAGGTGAGAGCATCCATCCATCCCTCCCAGCCCCTTTGCCAGGGCCTGGCTAAATGGGAGAGAGGAGGAGGTCAATGGCTTTTTGCCCCAGATGTCTACATCTAACAAACCGCTGCTGTTAGCATGGCCACGGGTGCTTTGCTTCCTCAATGTTGAACTGCAGAGCCAAAACAAGGGCCCAGAGTACCCTTATGGCCATGCTGGCTGTAACGCCAAGGTCTGTACACAGACACAGAGCAATTCAACACGGGGAGATGAGCCATCTTATAATTTTGTCATTTTCCACTCAAGTGTCCCAGGCAGTGATTGCAGTTTGGGGATTTTCCATCTCAGACAAATTACCGGGCTCCACCAAAAGAGCTGAGAGACAGCTCTACACTGGGTTCCAACATCGTCACCAGATTGGCACCAGCAGAGCTCCCGTCTGTGTGTGAGGCAAATGCCTGCCATAGGCAGGAGACTCAGGGCCATGGTAAATTGTTGCAGTGCAAGGAAAATTAAAGGAGCCAGGGTAACAGATTAGAGAAGGCATCTTGAGCTGGCAGTGGAAAACCTTGCTCATTAAAAGCAAAACCAAAAGACAGCCTTCAATTGCCAGGTTGCAATTCAGACCCAGGCTCTAGGTGGCAATTTTCAGGGGTCTGCAGGGAGACTCAGTGAAAGACAGTGATGAAAGTTCCCACAAGTGGAAGAATTTTGCTAAAAATGAGGCCTAGCTGAGCAGGTTTAAAGTTCACACTTGCTTTTTTTTTTTTCCCCAGTAAAAATTGAGTTTTAAGCTACTGAGATTAGCATCTGAAAGGGAATATGACCCTGTGACATACAGCTTGCTTGACCAGTTTCTTAGGCAGTTGGAGGCAGGTTTCCTCCACCATCCAGGGAAGTGGCAGAAGCACTGAGCTGAACAAAACCACCACTCAGCCCCCTGCCTTGGAGAAAGGGCTACCGATGAGCAAGAATAAAGGGCCTGAGAAGTGGCAACAGAAAGGTTGCCCCAAGGAGAGTGACATGTTCAGATATGTCTATCAGATATATATTTAACCTCAAGCCCCAGAATGTGTTCATAAATACGGGTGACTCAGCTTGAGGTGAAATACTCACCCATAGTACTGCCCTCCTGCCTCAAGTCAGGAGGTCGGAGCGACCAATGGCGCTGCCTTCACTCCCAGTTTGGGAGACACCAACATCCCAGAAACCAGAGGGGACGTTGGCCACAGTCTTGTTGGCATTTGCAAATCCAACAGCCCAGTTATTGGGGTGACTGTGACACTGTGTCTCAGTTCAGAAGAAATCTGTGGTTAGCACCAAACCGTACTAAAGGCTCTTAATACTCTATTTCTTCTAGATTGCATTTGGGAAAAGAAAGCAAGACTTTGGTGCGGAAGGTATCTCTGGGCAGTAGACAGGCCTGTAATAACACACAGATCTGGAGCTGCTTCCCGTCTGAGTCGAGAAGCAGATAAGATGAAGATATGTAAAACTGCCTCACACTCCCAGCCCAACCACAGCACACCTTGAATAGTCTCCAAAAAGGGCTTCTTAACAACTCCTGCAATGTTCTTCTAGCTTCCCATATGTGGTGGCTATGGTGGCGGCATTGCTGTTGTTGCCGTGGTTTGAAGATGTTGAGATGTTGTTCCTGAAATCAAGTGAGATGAAGGTGAAAAAGGTTTTTTTTAAGAAGAAACACAATTTCAGCTCTCACTGTTGCAGAAAAACTGAGTCTCCAGTCCACATTGAACATTGGAAATGAGAAGCCAGGCGGTGAATAAACCCCTCATTTGAAGGAGGGGGGAAGGAAGCACTGGAGGAACTGAATCACTAATTTTGAGCAATCCTGAACTCACCGCTCAAGTCTCTCAACTCCACTTTTACAAGACCTGTTGCCAACAACAGCCATGGGAGCTCAGAGCTGGAGCAGCAGAGCTGACACCACAGGCAAGTTAAAGCTGTTTCAGGGCTAAACCCTCCACACTGACACGTTACCTGTGGGAGCCCACACAGTGAAGCTGCTGTCTGTGCCTCACCCGAGCTCGCTTCAAGCTTCCTTCTTGGGATGAAAGGGTTTGGGGATGGTCCTTGGCAATTCTGTCCAGCAGCCTTTTGCCATGATGCCTTCTACCTCCCACCATCCCTGAGGCCTGTGGTCCCCAAGTCTCCTTGATCAAACTGCTCTTATTAAGGCAAAGGCATCTGCCTTCCCCACTGTGGGTGGGGGTAGAGATGAAAGGGCGACTTTCTCACATCTTCACTAGTTGCCTGCAAGTGGCCTGAGGCCCTTCTGAAATATACTCCACCCTCTTGGTCACAACCCAGAGTTGTGACCCTATTTCTTAGAGGACACCCTCCTGTCCCCTCTCTTTTCTAGCTTCTAATACAAGGCATGAGACAGGAGATAGCCTGGCCTTCTCCAGCAGCTTCCAGTCATGTATGGGCATCACTGGGACAGCAGCTGTACTGAAGTCCCCACCACATTGCTCAGGACCAGACGATGCCCAGGTAGCCAAGTGCCAACACTGCTTCTCGTTCTTCCACGCTTTTTGACCTCCTGCTCCTCCTACAGGCTTGGCTCCATCAGCAGGGCACTTCCAGCTGATGATGGCCGAGGGGCGATGCCCATGCAGGGAAAGGCAGGACGGGCAGCATGGGCTGCAGAAGGGAAAAGGAGACAGCCTGTGCAAGGATTGATGCACAAGGTCAGAAATGCTGCTGAACAAGCCCTGCGCACAGCGCCTGCACGGCACGTAAACGCCTTCACGAACCGACCTCTTCTCCTTCTTCACTCTTGTGGCTCCTGTATGCTGTGTGCCCTGCTACATGGGTTTTGAGACAGGGAGGCAAGGGACAATACTGTGGTGACTATACATAAAAAAATGGGAAGAGATGGAGAAATATGTAAAACCCATGCAGTCTGTTCTCGTGATTTTATCACCTATCTCTTGGTGGTTGGCATTTTCCTCCAAACCCCAATGCCTGGCTTCACATCAATTCACAGACCCCGGCTTTCATCTAAAAAAATTATAATTAAACAACATTACAGCTCCTATTGATGTGGAGAAGAAATGCAAGTCAGAATCCGAAATATTCATAATCCAGATGTTACAAAGAAAAAGACGTTGACATTTATTATTTTGGAAAGCTCTTAATTTCTGAGTAAGCCGTGATTTTCGGACAGCCTGACTCATCATTTCTGAATGCGTCGGTTTGGCAGCCCCATATATATTTAGTAATACAAACCCTGACTTGCAGCTTCCAATAAGAACCCTAATGGCATGATAAGACAGATTTCCATCTCGTTCACGTCATTTCCAAATATCAGGAAATTTACTTAGCAGCAAGAATTGTAAAAGCTGTGACATGGTCTCCCTGAGGAGGAGCAGAAAGCTCCTGACTACACACTTGAGCAGCTGAGCAAAGCGAGAGAGAGTGGGCAGCAGCAAACGGCTCTTTATTTTCTGGCCACGGGACAGAGCAGCTGATCCCAGACACGTTTTCCTCTTCATTTCTCCTGGCTCTGGGTATCGCTGATCAAGCCCTCACACCACAGCCACTGGAGCCTCTCTCGTACCCAACCAGAGAAACAGCAGCTTCTGCAGGAGGAGCACGCAGCTTCAAGGGAAAATACTGCTACAAACCACTTAGGACTTCACAAGAAGGAGTAAGGAACCTGTGCCAGTCTTTGAGAACGCATTCAAAGCATCTTCATCCAGTCAGAATTGCATTTTTTTACATTAAACTCCCTTAGGCAGTTGGAGTCTGTGAGATTTTTTTTTTTGCATTGCCAATAAAGAAGTGATATTAAAAATGGTATCTTTGGCACCACAGCCAGCCTGGGTAGATGGGAGATGATTTCCATCTATTCATTCTAGACCATCTGCTTCTCACCTTCAACTTTCAAAGGCCTTGAATGAGATGTAGGCCACTGAATTTTATAGCTAAATTTCATGAACCTCTTTGAAAATGAAAGGATTGCACAGAACACAAATTCAGAGACATCAAAGGGACCTTCCCTTTTCATGTAAGCACTAAAAGCAGTGCAAAGGGAACTAATTATAATTTGCTCTATTGCCAGTTTTCACACTGGAGCAAATACAAGCATTTTATGCTTTAAACCTTACAAACCCGTGGCTGCCAGCTTAATAAACTCCTAAAGCCAGGAGCAAATTAATAGACTAAAAACCATCTTGCATCCACTCAGGCAAGCAATGAGGCCAAGAGAGCTGGCAGGCTACCTTCTGGAAAAACATTTTTTCATATCCCTGCTTTGTCTTAAGAAAAAAAAAATAAAAATCAATATTTCTTTGCATATTCAGTGGTAGTGTAGACACTAATTCACCTTTTTCAAAAGCAAAGATACTGCACGGATACTTTTTATTGAGTTGATCTTCACCCACGCTGCTGACCGAGGCTGAAGGAGGATGACTGAAATGGCAGTGCCTCGTAACAAGGGTGGCAGAGTTCAGGGATCTCAGCCAAACGTGGCTGACTCAAGATCTGCTGACTGCGGTGGCTGGAATCGTTACGTGGACGTGTGTGATCCAGGCAGGCAACGGAGGGGAAGAGCTGCCCTGAATTATGAAGCAAGACCCAGGTGAAATGGTGAAAATCAAGGAAATTACTTTAGAGCAAAAGATTCGGCTTCTAGTCCAAACACGGGTCTACACAAGCACTTTCTAGCGAGGGTGGAGTGACCCTGATGCCACTTGAAATCAATGAAAAGTGAAGCTGGAAAAGAATCTCCCTTTGAAATTTGACAAACCTGATCGACAAAGTAGCCTGCTTGGTTGATGTGTGGTGAGCAGTGGACATTGTCTATGTGGATTTCTCCAAGGCTTTCAATACCGTTTCCCACAGCCTCCTCCTAGAGAAACTGATGTGTTGTGGTCTAGATGAGTGGTCTGTGTTTTGGGGTGGGTAACTGGCTGACAGGCTGCACCCAGTATGAGTGAACAGTGGGCCGCTGCGGCACAGAAACCCAACAAGATGCTGGGTTGCATCAACAAGGGCATCGCCAGCAGAGATAAAGAAGCCATTATCCCACTCTGCTCACACTTGTCAGGCCACACCTGCAATACTGTGTCCAGTTTTGGTCCCTGCTATACAAAAGAGATGTGGACAGGCTGGAGAGGGGGCAGAGAAGGGCCACAAAGGTGATCAAAGGACTGAGAAGCCTGACATGAGGAACGGCTGAGAGAACCAGGTTTGTTCAGCCTTGAGAAAGGAAGGCCCAGGGGAGACCTTATCACCATCACAGAATCACAGAATCTCAGGAGTTGGAAGGGACCTCGGAAGCTCATCCAGTCCAACCCCTGCCAGAGCAGGATCACCTAAACTGGGTCACACAGGAACGCGTCCAGGTGGGTTTCGAATGTCTGCAGAGAAGGAGAATGTTCCCATATTTAAAGAAGATGGATTCTCCATCCATGGAGAAGATGGGTAATGGGTGCAAATTACTCCTAGGGAGATTCCAAGAAGACACAAGAGGAAAATTTTTCACAGTGAGAACAATCAACCATTGGAATGATCTCCCCAGGGAAGTGGTGAATTCCCCATCATTGGGCACTTTGAAGATTCAGATGGACAGGGTGCTGGGCCATCTTGTCTAAATGGTGCTTTTGCCAAGAAGAGTTGGATCAGATGAACCTCGAGGTCCCTTCTAACCTGGTATTCGATGGTTTTATTATTTGATCCCTGCCCCAACAAGATCTGGGCCAAAGTGGGTACTGCGTGGCTAGAACAGGAGCTTTCCCTGCTCCCCAGGATGTCCTGAGACACCATTTTATATCTCCCAGTGATCTACAAGCTTTCTGATTTACAGTTCACAAAAGTCCCAATGGAGCACCTACAGAGGTGTCTTAGTTTCCATTCCCCAAGCTTTCAGATTGGTGGGCACTGCTACACCAATAGAAGTCTCCAAAGGTGAACATTTACATTCTTCATACTGTCAGTGGTGTAGGCAAAGCTGCTCAGGATCCTGGGGCCATGGAGACAGGATGACATTTTGATGCTGAAGACAACTCTATGA
>NW_010165691.1:52651-74783 GCF_000695765.1 Mesitornis unicolor | reverse complement strand
AGCAGGAATCAGTCCAGGTCTCTAGAGCCAGAGGATTAACACAACCAATGAAACCCTAGGATGATAGCAACATGCTGGCAAAAAAGCGCATTGCTTACTGTTCTGCTGCATTGATCTCCAGTGAAGGAGAGGTCGTTCATAATCCTCAACAGTGGTAGAGTCAAAAAGCTGTCAACATAAAATTTATAGGACGTTTTGGTGCTGCCACTCTCGGTGGTCAGGTTGGCTGCGCACACCTCTTGCCAAGTGAGCACTGCTGCAGTCGTAACGCTGGGAAGCTGAGTGGGAAACAGCGAGGAGCTGCCTGGGGTCATGTCTGCACCAGACAGGTGAACACTACCCTTAATTCACACGTGAATATGATGCTACTGTAGCCCCCTCATGCAAATGCAGTCATCCTTGTACCATTTCTTCCTATACGGGAAAGCAATTCAGGCTAGCCTACACAACTGGTTCTTGGATCATTTTTCTGACTATCTGCTCTTCCGTCTCCCACTTATACCATACAACCTGTCTTTCCTCCTCTTTTGCCACACTTTGAAGGAGCTGGGTGTCTATAGACTAGCAAAGAGATGAGAGACTGGCTGGCTGTGATGTGGCCAGAAGATGCCAATGGAAGGGATGCGAGACCAGAGGACAGAATCACAGAATCATTTAGGCTGGAAAAGACCTTTAAGATCATCGAGTCTGACCATTAACCTAGCACTGCCAAGTCCACCTCTAAACCGTGTCCCCAAATGCCACATCTACATGTCTTTTAAATGCCTCCAGGGATGGTGACTCCACCACTTCCCTGGGCAGCCTGTTGATGATGAAGCTGTGCTTACACAAAGGAGGAGATCCAGGAAAGGAAGAAGGAGAACTGGTATAACACAAGCACAAAGAGGAGTCCAAGGGTAGCTGAACCTGAGCCCCAGCTGCCAAGCAGTTCAGCAGATGGTTTAGGGGTAGAAGTAAAAGGGACTCTGTCAAGTAGACAGAGCTTGGGTAGGAATAGGTGTCACCCAACCTCAGCTTTGATTTCTTATTTCTTACTTGGTCTCACAGCAGGTGAGCAGGTACCTACTGGTGGGTCTGTGCTGTAACAGGGGTTGTACCTGTGTAATTTCCTTGACAAAAGCTTCTGCTCCCCTACGTTATCTCCACAGCTGCAGCAATGCAAGGTCTGTGCAGAGGTGTCCCTGTCTGCTGCACCTCCGCCATCTCTCCAGTTAAAGCACGTGACCAGCACGACACAGACATGACCAGTTCTGCAAGAGGTTCAAAAGCCTTCATGTTCTCCAGTAATTCATATCTGCCCAAGGAAAAGGCTATAATCCTGACATACAGCTTAAAGCCCAGCAAGGAGTGCAAAGGTGTGCTGTGGAGCTCCAGAAAAGTCATCTCACGTCCAGAAGAGCAGGGACAGCACAGAACCATCTCTTGGAGTGTCTGGTTTCTACAAAGTGCACTGAGAAATTGTCTCAGTCTGTCTGTGGCACAGGCTTGAGGCTGCGACTGATAAGAAGTGCCCTGTGAGTAATAAGCCCTTAAATCCAAACCAAACCAAATCAGCCTGTTTCTTAGATACAGTTTATCATTCTCACAGGAGAAACCTGTCATTTTGTGTTACCTGTCGGTTGACAACTCTGCTTTCAAGCAGCTGCCAGCTCTGTGGCAAACATGGGAATAATGTTACAGATAATTTAAGCGCTACCACTCTGGATCAAAATTTTAATGAGGCACTAAACCCACAAAAGGGGCTCTGTATAGTGTAATTAAATAGAATGGGGCTAAATAAAACAGTAAGGTTTTACAAGTTACATTATAGTTGAAAACAGCTGGGAGGCAAAGAAAGGAGCATTGAAGATGCGTGATGTAAAAAGGCATTTCACAGAATGCAAACACTAAAACTTCTCATGTCGCACAAACGGTATCACACTATGAGCACGTGGCTTCCCTTGGATCTGGAAGAGTCTGTGTGGGGCACAGGGCATTTGGTTTTTTCCTTCTGCTAGTCAGCACAATGAAATATTTCACATGGAAACCCGAACAGTGACAGAGAGAGCCATTTGTCCTTCAGAAAGAAATAAATACTGCAGAAACAGGTAAAGTCAGTAGGAACATCTGGTTCAGTCAGGGCACGGGATGCTGGGTCACAGCTCCAAAATGCTGGGCAGTGCTGGGACTCCTCAAAAAAGCCTCGCAAACAATCAGAAGTGCAACAAGTCTGTTTGGCTCAGAGCTGCAAAACACTTTCATGCTCACGCCGACTCCTCAAATCCACTGCAAGCGGTGACATTGAGGCAGAGCCAACCAGCTCAGCATTCAGTTCTCTGTCTGCATCAGCTATGTACAATACCGTGTTTGTTCCACCCCTGTCAATATTTGATCCAGGATCTGCATAAACCCTGCAAACACAGGAAGGTTTCAATTTCACATTAAGGTAATGTTGACAGTGGTGCTGCTGTGTTGCGTAAAGTCAGTGCACTGTTACTCCTTGATTGTGAATGAAATTTCTGGTAAACTTGGTTTTCATTTCATTTTCCCCCACTCCTCTCAGCAGCCCTTTCCCAGAGCCACAGCTACTGCGGCAGTTCTGGGCTCGTGAATGAAAAGTTTCTAAATTCGTCTTGGTTTATCATTGGAAGGATTCCTTCTTCAATGGGAGTCAGAATGGGCTCCTCTTTTATAAAATCTGGATCAAAGTTGCTCACGTCATCTTTGGATTTCTGTCAGACAGAAAAGACAAAGGAAAGAGATGTCAAAAGTATGAATCAGCTGCTTGATGCTCACTCTGCATCTTCAGTCTAGTCTTGAGTGCAATGAACCATCAACACCATCTTACTGAAGGCTTTTTCTGGAGTTGCACTGGGAGCAGCTGAGTACCCCCACAGAGCCTCTTCCAGTGTAAGCCTTTTCAGAGCCTCTGCAGGCTTCTGACAGGCAAACCCCTCTCTGATTTAACTGACACCACCTCAGATGGGTTGCCTGCCCAGACACGGCAGAGCAGGGGACATAAATAATTTCCTTTCCTCAAGTGTCAGCACAGACCCAGCCGTTCGTAGCAGTTATCAGCCGTGTTTTCAATTAGCTGACTCAGCACAGTCCCTCCTTATCTGCCGAATGTCTCAGCTGGGTTTTGGTGGGGGGGGGGCATACACTTCTCTAAGTGTGAGCCATTAAACTGGCACAACAGTGAATCACTGGGAAGACAAATGGCTTGCCTCCAGGCACTGGATTCCTTGCTGCGTGCAGTGAAGTGGGACTGTTTACAATGGACACACACACACACAGGGTTTGTGGCACATCTCGACAAGATGTGTGTTTTCCCTGCATCCAGAACAAGATGTTTTATTGACACTGAAGTCTAATGTTCCCAGATCCTGTCCAGCTCATGCCAGACTGATGTGGATCCCTTAACCTTTGATTCAGATCAAGAAACAACTCAAGAGCCTGATCTTGAGCTGCCACAGCTCCTCCGAGTGCCTGACCCACACCCAGTGAGCTTCACATAGCAGGACTGGGTTGACTACTACCACTATGAGGGACCAGAGCATCAGACACAGCCACTCCAAGTGACAGTTTCAAAGGCAAGGCAGCTGTACAGACAACCTTGGAAAGGCTCTCCATGGAGAGCATCCTTTGGGGTGTGTAGCACTACTGGGAAAAGGAGCAGGATTGTGTCCTCTGCAGCCTACCTGCCACCTGAACCACTCAGCTGACAGCAGTCTGAGCAGGGAACACTGCTGGGTGCTGCACAGACAGACACAGAAGAGTGACAGCCCAGTCATGAGGAGGTAGCTGGAGTGGTCAGAATGAGGATTACTTACCCCGTTTTATATTTGGGACAAGGCAAAGGGTAGGTAGGCGACCAATCTGCCGCGGTTGCTTTTACAAACCTGCATCTTCTGGCTGAGCTGCCTTGGAAAATACAGCATGGAGGGGAAAAGCGACCTGTAACATCAGGTGGCAAACCAGCAGCCAAGCCAAGACCAGAGACCTCACCTCCTGGCTCTCAGGCCAGGGCTTTCATGTCAAGGTTTCCCTTCCTCCATCTCCTTTACTGTCTCACAGGAATAAACCTGCTTTATAGAGCCCAGAAGATTAAAAAAATGTGATTCCTTTCCCCCACGCCTCCTTCCCACGTACAATTCGGGGCCTGAAGGGTGGCTCCATCTGACGCTGGTTTAGCAGGTCCCAGTCCAGATCTTTGAAGTAGGGGTGCTGCAGAATCGCGCTCTCGCCGCCCAGCCCCAGGCTGCCCAGCCGCATGTTGGGGTTCTTCGTCATGAACTGCAAAACAAAAAGAGCTGTTTGTTTCCTCCCATCTGGCAGGGCCACGCGAGGGGGACCTATTAGCAGTCGCACAAAAGCTTGTCCTCAGCTTTCCTGTTGAACCCAGTTGCTGGCCAGACTTCTCAATTTCACTGTACTGGAACCGCACGCAAGGAACTTGACTCATTCTCTAGAGGAAGAAGTCGGGGTGTATTTCTCCTTGGTCCCTTTTCTTTTGGTTAAATCCCTGGTTACCACATTAAGAAAAGAAAGTTATATTGCATCATTTGCAACAGTATAAACGCTGCACAGTGGTTTTGGTGGTTAATTCTGTATTAATTTCTCAGGAACACAAGCTCGCTCTCAAACGCTGCTCACCGGCCAGCCAGGCTTTGGACTGGAGTCAGTCCTGAGCTATGTCTTTTTCCTAAACCTCAGCCTGCTGAAGCGCAGCCAGAAGCCTACGCTTTCCTTCCTGTCATCTCAGAAAACAGAGGAAAATGAGCAAGGCACCGGCTTTTAGAGCCTCCCAAAACCCTGAGCAGAGGAGAACAGACAGGTGACCGTCTTCTCTCTCAATGATGAAACGCTAAAAGAGGATTTCTTTTCGTAACATTTTTATTCTGCTGCCAGTGAAAAAGAGATCTCAGACCTCAGCCAAAGTGCTCTGATTTGCCAAGGAGCGATGAGAGAAGCTGTACATCATGGACACAGCGTGAGAGGGCCATGATGGGTGCCCTTTAGGTCCCGACAGGAATGATGAAGTGTGAGCGCTGTGGATATTTCACAGGGGGAAGGGAAATACTGAAGGGGGGGGAATCTTTTTCCGCAGGCAGGAAAAGAGCTAGTTGGCTTTTTAATTTAGGATTATAGTTCCTAAAAATTCAGTAAAAACCAATCTTTCATGCCCCCTCAAGTATTCCTAATTCATGAGAGAAATCAGGTTATGTTTGAACTGGGAAAATAGCTGCTTCAATTTGCCTATTGAAACAGCAGCATAAAGCAAGCTCCACTCCGGTGGAGGTGTCCAGACGATTTCCTCGAAGATGAAAGAGCATTATGTTTAGCAAACAGCTGAACCAGCCAAACCAGACAATCGGTCACTGTTTCGGGAACAACCAAGTCTGCTGCATCTCAGCAATGGGGAAATGAAGAGAAGGGGAGGTGCGGTGAGAGAACAACTTAATTCTGACTGCAGGAGCTTTTCAGAAGGTACAAATTCTAGGACGAGTGGATAAAAGGTCTAGTCATTCCCTACCTAGAGCAAAGACAAGGAAAAGAAAGATGACTGCCAGACTTATTCTAGAAGTCTCCCCAGTATCCCATCCCGAGGGGACTTCAGAGCCAAAGCAGATGGAGCATCTGCAGCTGAGAGACCCTGCGGGACCCCAGACTCTGCTGACATTAGCACAAAACCCCCAGCTCCAGCCTGACCTCTTGAGCCCTTCAGGGACGTGTGCTGCTATGGGATTCCCTATGGCAGGACTGGTTTCCACCATCCCACCCCAGAACTTCAGCAGAAAGAGATGCTGAGTGCATCCAGATTTGTAAGAGCAGTCGCGAGGACAGGCGCAAACCTCTCTGCAGCTGGGACCTTCCCATGCTTCTCCAGACTCTTCAGCCCTCAGTTATGCTGCATTTCCAGGGTCAGGCCCAAGGACAAGCACAACTTCTCTGCCTTCCCAACCCTTTCAACCTGTTTTTCTCCCTTTCTATCAGCAGAACCCAAACACAATTAATTGCCCAAAAGACTCTACCCCAAAATTTCTGTGGGATACCAATCCCCGGACAACAGCTTGGTTTCCAAACCAGAAATGGGTCAAGCCAAAATCTCTCAGAGATCTGGTTCAGATAAGCCTTTGTAAGCCTCAAACTAAATTTCTTTTGGTTTGCAAAACAGGCCAGAAATCTCCCGTCAGTCCTGTCTTTCTCTAGAAATTCCCTGCCCGGCTTCTTTGTCCCCACAGATGGGTATTGGCACCTGCACCTTGCTAGCTCTCGTTTGCATTGCTGGAACACCTAAAAAGCTCAAACAAGATCAAGGCTGGGAGTGGTATAGACCAAAACAGTCCAAAGAGACCACACCAAGAGAAGGAGAGCTGGGAACAAGTCTCCTGGCACTTGCTCTACTGCTGACTCCATTATACCAGGAAGCTTCTGCTAAATCTGGAAGGGTAAAAAAAATACCACTAATAAAAGCAGATAATCTCTGAAAAAGGCTGATAACATGCTTTGCTTGGATTCCCATTCATGCTCAACCATATAAGACCAAAACCTAAACTGGACTGCCCGTTCCCAGACCAGTTCAGAGCCCAGGGATATACGAGTTTGTTTACATTCCTATTTGCTTGGTTTATGCCACATGATGCCAAAACTGCACCAAGTGAAGGCATTCGATACAACAAGCTGAAAGCCAACATAAATGCATTCCTGGATGCTTAAGACACCCTTTTTTGTTAGGACAATGAGGATTAGCCAAGGACCATCCCTTGAGGTGGGCTGTTTTGAACTCTGAATAAGCAAAACAGATTCAAACCAAAATGACTGTTCAGATTTAACTGGCCAGCTCCAATTTGTGCATCAGACCTGCAGACTGAGAAACCTCATTTAGGTAACTCTAGGTAACATTTACCCCATGTTTGGTGTCCAAAGGAGGCATGAGGAGAGTGAAGCCTTCAAATTCACCCATTGCTGGAATGCATACTCCCAGCTGGCTGCTGAGAGTGATGCTGGGCTGTATAAACCCCCTCTAAATTAATCCCTGCCTCCAACCAGAGTGAGCTGACCTATGGGACACCCGATCAAACAGCACCTCCTCCAGCTGTCAGGCATGAGCTCAGTGCTGCTGCCCCTCTTGCTCTGTGATAACATGGCTTTGACAAGGGTAGCAAGGGCTGGAGTGATCCACCAGCACCATAAACCACTCTGGACAGGCTTCTCTAAGCTTGTTTCCCAGATACTGCAATCCCCAACACAGACTAGCAGGGCCTTGAAAGTGAATAGAAGTCATGCACTCTAAAAAGAGCATTAATGCAGCGCGAAGAGGCCTCCTTTTCATGGCAGTCAAACTCACACTGATCTGCTCCGACCATTTCAACGGATGGTCAGTCTCTCATTGTTAACTTACACTCCTGATAAATATATTGTACACTGTGCTGAGACCTCTCAATTGCATCTGTGCATGGCAATCGGCACTAAAAATGTTTTCTTTCAACATCACCACGTGGTATGTGAAATAATTTCCGTATTCTGGGCAGCCACAGCATCCCTGCAGCCTGTGGATGTACACACAATGCCTTTGCAGCCAGGGGCCATGACAGAAAATGAGAGATTGGCCATTGCTGCTCTTCCCTTACATAAAACCTCCTGATGAATTTTGGGAATACCCAGTCCATCACAGCTTGGTAAAGGCAGGGTGATTTCTCAGGGAAGTGGTTCCAGTCTTTATTTGACAACTGGGCTGAGAAGCAGGTGAACAAACGGTGACTCCAACAGAGACAGTGCTGATGCTCTGCACTGGAACAGTTACCTGCCTTACTGTAAGAGACATATACAATTAAAGGATGAAATTTCTGAAGCCAGTTTCCACTCAGATGAATAACTAATCCTCTCAAACACTACTTGAATCCACCAGAAATTATTGCACTGACAAAGAAGTAGATGGGAGTTTTAGTTTGTGTTGTCCATCATGTCAGGAAAAAAAAACCCAAAAAACCTGTAATGACCTCTCAAGGGCTCAAAAGGCCATGAATCCTTCTCTGCCTTCGGCAGTACTGACATTTCTCTGCTGGCAGTCGTCTCACGCCACCTCTGCTATCTGATGGCACTCCTAGCGAAGCAAACAAAGAACTCCGGATTTCTGAAGACCTTAATTGCAAGCTCAGCCTTCATCTCTGCAATAAGTAGCCCATAGCCATGTCTCTGACCATACATGAGGCACTTCTGCAGCAGGAGGGGTAAAGCTGAGTGCGTGGAGCACACAGACGCTGCCCTCTGCACGCACGCAGGCTGTGCGGGGGCAAGATTTTTGGAAGGGCAGCTGTTCTCTCACCCGATCCCTTCGGCTGCATTGAGAAACAGCTGGAAAATGTCCTGCAAAGCATTGGCTGTTCCTGACATCCACGGGAAGGCCAGAGCTGGCCTCTTGCTTCACAGGCTGGATAGCCCTAAATGTCCTTCCAAGCACAACCCTCCAATGTTTTTGCAGGTGATGAGAGAAGATGTTCAGCAGAAAGTTTCTTGTGGCAAAATTTTATGACCTAATGTTTACTGAGTAACTCTAATTTTGTGTGATAATCCAGAATCCAGCATGAATCCCAGTATCTGGCACACAGAGCTCAGTGAAGAAACACGGAGAAAAAGATTTGACAGTAACAACAACGAGGCAAACCAGAGATGTTCCTGAGCAAAAACAAACATGTAATCACCCAAATCCAAGACGCCTCCCAGCAAAACCAGTAGCAAGACTATCAATCTTTAACTTGAACCAGGCCATCAACACTAAACTCTGCAATCACATCCAACCAATTCTTCCATTCCCAGTATAAAGAGCCCCTCAGGAGCATCCACAGACTGGGTCCCCTTGGGCTACACCAGCTTGCTGAGCTGCAAACTCAAGCAAGGCTCTCGCTGACCTCAGTTCACCCTCTCAGCAGCATCACAGCCAAAACCAGCAGCTGGAATGAGCCAAAACCATGACTTCATGAAATCATTTGAAAACACTTACTGAAAGAAAATGCAGCAAGCCATGACAAGAAAATAAAAGCTGGAGATTAGTCCACAGAAGGCCTGTGAAGTTGGAAGGAAAAAATGCAGACATAGCAGTGCCAACCACTGGGAAAAATCTCCGTCATCTCTGTGAGCTCAGCCTGTGAGGAGGTGAGGGAGCACAGGGGACCCATCCTGGTCCTCCCCTTGGCCTGGTACGTGGCTTGGACCATGCTGGGAAGGGCTCCAGGTCTCTAAGTCTGCTGGACATGGCTGTACTGGACATCTCTGGTGCTGCTCACATGCAGCGTTGCAACTTCTGTCTCAAAAGGCTGAGTTTGCAAATCAGTCGAATGGCCTGGGGGTCGCTGAAGGGATGTTTGCACAAATCAGATGTATGCAAGCATTAATTTCCTTGAATTTACAAGTTCCCTTTCTCAATACTGGAATCCCTGACAGTTTTTTACATTACTCATTATGTGCTATTTGCATTAGGATAATTAATGTCGTAAGTAATACCACAGTGACTAGATTACACGAAATTGTGTCACGTTCTAGGAAAACACTGACAAGCCCAGACCCCTTCACAGAAGTAATGTGCTTCAGGAAGAGGAATACACCCTTCTACTCAGCCATTCTCTTCGCACTGACAGCCATCTGGATGAGGAAGAAATCATCATTTCTTGTATTAAGGAAAGTCTTAGATGCACCAGCTCCCATCAGGACTCTGTTGCCCTGAGCAGAACACATTTACCTCCTTAAGAGAAAGCCCATGTCCCTGAGCAGCAAATCTTTCAAATGCGAGTGCACGGCAGAGATGGAGGCTCTCCCTCACCTTACAGGCAGGGAACGAGGCCCTGAGAAATTAATCACTTTATTTTTCCAGCAGATCAAGGGCAGCCCATCCCAGACACGATGGCAGACCCCCAGTGTCATCTCCTCTCCATCACAGCATCCACATGCCTCAACAGGCCCCTGTGCCACTGCAGTAGTCAGCCTCAAGCAAGCTTTCCCTCTTCGTATTAACACTTGCTGCCTGTTGGTGTTTCTCCCATGTTGCTACCAAAGTGAAAAGCCGCAGCAGCAGCACAGGAGATGAACGCCCCACAGCCTCCCCTCTAGTGATGAGGGAGAGCGAGGAGATCGAGAGATACCCAAAACGCTTGCCTTCATTAAGATTCATGAGCTAAACTAACAGGGCAGAAATTAACTCGAAAGGAAATAAGATTTCTCAAAGATCTATTTGATCTCAGACAAAAGGGAATTGTTACATAAATAGAGCAATTACTCTAATTAAGGCTTCCCTCCAGGAATCTCTCCACTGAATGCTGCAGTTGCCGAAAACAGTTCAGCTGTCTATTATGTAAGGCAAACAGATCCCCAGTCTGGGGTTTCATTACCCTTCATCCACCCCTAAACAAAAGAGAAGGAAGATGGGTCTATGGCTCCATCTGTTACTGTCTGTATTATTTTTTATGATTGGAAGCCAGGAGGCAATAGCAAAGCTAAGACTATCTTTTTGTTTTTTTAATAAAAAGCTGTTCTTCTGAGCCAGTCTTGTCTTTTGCTCTCTTGGGGCAAGGCTCCTATCACCCTCCATCACAGTCCTGCTGGGGCAACTCAGCCCTGTACAAGGGCAACGCAGGGCTCAGACACACAAGGGGGTTATGGGGACCGAGGAAGCCCGATTTCAGCTCAGTCTCCATGGTCCTGGGAGCAGGGTGGTCAGGGAGCTCTTCCATCGAAATCCTGGTACTCACAGCAGCTCAGCTGGTGCCTGGTAACTCAAACTGCAGCGATTCGGCTGTGGGTGTGAGCCAGGCACTTGGGAGCCCGAGTTCTACCGACCTTCAGTGAGGATTGTGCAGCTGAGAATAGGACTTGGAGTCCTGCAGCTCTCCTGAGTGCTACCTCTATTTTACACTGGGGATTTGCTTTGACTGCAGCTATTAGAGGCCAAGTGGCATTTCACCTTCCTACCCTGCACACAGCAGGATCGATTGCTAAAAGCATTGATTTGTACCAGTGCAATTCATCAGGGTGCTGAGCCAGAACATGACCCATGCATCCACAGGGTGCTTCTGACCTCATGTTGGGGTCCTGGCTACAGAAAACTGTGAGCAGATGAAATCCTTCAGTGCTGAGAAGGTCCAGCGAGCGCAGTGCCAGGGCTCAGAAGTACAAGACTGCCCTGAAAGCATTTTAAGGAGTGGGGGAGGAAGAGAAAGAGGGTGAAATCTTGGTTATTTCCTTTTCCAGGCAAAAAAAAAGGAATGGGAAGGGAGGTAAAAAGCAGTCTTCAGCCATGCTCCTAAAAGCCAGAAGACTGTAACACTAAACATGACAGCAGTCACATGCTTAATGCGCCAGCCGCGGGCAAGGAGGACAAAATGTCAGCAGAGTGGATATTAAGCAGATAAATTTGATCTCGCTTTCCCCTAGTGCAAAAATGGCTGTTTGATGCCACCCAGTCAAAGCTCGAGGGAACAAGAAGGATTAACTGCATTGGAGACAGTGCTGAGCAAGAGAGACAAGCAAAATAAACCAAGGTAGGCAGAGCAGTTCACGTGTGGGATAGACACAGCTGGCTCCAAATCTCCTGCCGGTGTTAACTGATGCAAATTTGCTGATTATCACCAGGAGAGAACTTGGCCCAAAATATGGGAATTAAATGTTGTCTCAATAGCGACAAACTTCCTTACTGTGCTGACAGCTACCTGCTTCCTTGCCTCTGTCCACCCATGAGGAAATAATTCATCAACACTAATGCAGAATGAAAAGGCCGCAAGTATCAAATGCATATTGGTCCTGACGATAGCTAGCAATTTTCAACAGTTCTGCCTTTGGTACTCTTGTAATAAATAACAATAAACAGAAATTAACTTCAGTCCTTAGATAAATGGAACTTTTAACATAGATTTCGGTCAAGATGTCACTCCAGAAATCTGTGTTTTCAGAAGTGATGAGTCAACCCCAGTTCCCACGTGGGTCACTGGCTGCATGGGCTGTTCAGACAGTTTAAAGCTGCTGTTTTTAAATGACCCCAGTTGGACTACAGGTACATCATGGGCACATGCAGGTCAGTCACTAAATCAATACATCGGTCAGAGTAATGCAGATGCAGAGGCAGAATGAACATCGCACTTATTAACTGACTGGGGGCACGATCCCATTCTCATTTTAAGTAGTGGTAAAATCTCCCTAGGGTTGCACGGGAAAACAATTAATCCTTTCCTGACAGTCTTGTCAAGAGGAGCCGGGAATCTATTACACAGCCTTGGGTGGCCTATTTACATAGGGTCAAGTACAAAGAGGACTAAAGTGCCCCAGACAAACCTGTGAAGGCCAATTAAGAAAAAAAAAATCACAGGAAAATACTTCAAAGGAGGTTTTTTGTGGTCTTTGGTTATATTTCTAGTCTTTTAATTTTAAAGTTCCTGAAAAGACACAGCAGGTCAGAAAGGTCAGCCCTGAATAGCTCAGACAGTGCTGAGACCTCCCAGTTAGATGGGCTGTTCACTCCACTGGGGCCTGCAGCAAGAGCTGGTCCTGCCATTCAGCGATCGCTCCCATCTGCAGGTCAGACCCGGGTTCTCAAGGGAACCCTCGGGTCTTCCCCAAGATAAGATTTTAATGGACTTCACTAAAACGCCTTTGAGGGTCTATAGCCGCGCTGTTTATGTGAGGCGGAGCTGAGGAGCGAGCCCAGGCCACAAGTCTTAGGCTTGGCCATGGGAATAGCTTCTTCCCAAGCACCAAGGAGCAAGCAGCAAAAGAAGAGGAGGAACACAAAGTCAGTGCAATGAATGCTCCTTCACTTCCCCCCCCCCAACGCTGGCAGGAAAGAGGAGGATGAGGCACACCTGACATTACAATAGGCAGAGTTAGGAGCTTTTGTTATGAAGCAAATATGAGCCTGCACGCTGCGGACTTAAACAAGAAGCTAATTTCAGCCTGCTGGAAAGGGAAAGGTAAAAGACTTAATGACTACTTCAAAAAGAATTTGGCCTTGGCAAGCTATATAGAGATGGCTTTAGTTTTCTTTCACAGTGAATTATTCAGAAGCATGGGACTATTACTGTGAGGAAGAGGAGCACTCCAGAAAGGGGTATGATCAATCAACAGAAGATACTAAAATCACTGGGGAAAGCTAGCTGCTGTTTGAGAATTAGGAGGCAAAGAGTAAGAGCAGTGTGTTACAGAAATGGACGTGCAAGGTCAGGCAGAAGAGGCAAGAAGGCAATCTGGTGGAGCACAGCCTGGTCACTTCACCACAGTGAATGTTTATGGCAAAAATGGTCTAAACGAGAGAGCATTTAAAACCGCAGAACTCCTTCTGCGTTGGGAAACAACAGGCCCTGGAGTCCTGCTTTTGCTGCAGAGGCTCCAGAGTGAACCGGGAAATGCAAGATGAAAGCATTTCTAAAACATGAAACAAAGGGAAAAAAGAATTACACTGATCTGGCATAGAGTTTCACAGAGAAATCCAAATACTGGCCTGACTCTGACAACCAAAGCTTAATCAAACTGTGCAAGAGGACTTATGGAACTTGCCAACTCTGAAGAGGTGCCAAGAAGAATAATGTATTGGCATGTTTGAAGACATTTTTAATACCTGCCTTTGTTAGGCTTCTCAGCTCCAAGGATAAAACAGTGAACTCATCTAGTTCCCGCTTTGGTTTCAGTGGGCCACCACTGTGTTGTTCTTTTTCCTTTTAATCTTTGTCTAAAAAATACTCCCAGCATCTGGTTCATTCAGAAACAAGTTCATTCTGGCTGTTCCAGCACTGCACATGAAACAAATTATCTGCCTTTTTCTGTCTGTTGGAAAGAAAGAAGCTGGCCTGGATCTGTAGGATGTAAGCACAAAGGAGAGACGTGCGCCTTGCACAGAACCTTTCAGCACTTTCAGCATCCAGCTGCTGCCTTCCACACCTTGTCAGTGTCCAGGGGAGGACTGGGGGGCACAAACACAGGGGCTTGGTCTCAGGAAACTTAGGGAAAAGGTGAGGTACAAAAGCAGTGGGACGCACATATGTATTGCGCCTGGATGTGCCAAGCAAAGCACAGCCCAGGAGTTTTGAGTCGTGTTGCTTGCTGTAGCGTGCAGGAAGGATGCAGACACCTACCGTGGTACCTGAGCTGATGACAGCTAGTTCTGATGTCCCAGTATCCAGGGCGCTGGACCACAAGCAAGTGCAGTGTATGAAGAGAATAAACTTCTCCAAAGTTCAGAAGACCTCACCCTCCATGCTGATGTTTGGGGTAGCAAGTAGGCAGCTTGGACCATCCACATCTCTCCTGGACTTACACATCCTTGCCAGCAGCCCAACAGCAGCTCTGTCACCACAGACTGTTTGCTTTGATTATGTTAAAAACTCTGCCTCTAAGTCTTCCTGCTGTGAAAACCCTGGCCCTTTGCCTTCTCTCCTCATCAATGCCATTTTCAAGTTGTTCCCAGCAGCGGGGCCAGTCTGGTTCAGCACAGAGCACTCCCCATCCAGAAAACCTTTCTGAAAATAAGCTGCAGCACACACAAAAGGGGTCCTCACCGAGGGTTTGAGGAACCATGCTGGTATCCCCTTAGGATGGGCAGTTTGCTTCTGTGTTTACTTTGCTTCAGGAGCTTCCTAAGGAAATGTATTTTCTGTATCTCTCCAATCTTCCTTCTTCTCAGCCCATTAGGGTAAGTACAAGCAGCACAGCCCGAGTCTCCAAGGGCTCTGCTGGAGCTGTTATCCTGCATCCAGCCAGACTGGGCTGCCCCGTGCTCCGACCACGCAGGACATTAGAAGTTCCTCAGAATTTCCTTGGGATGACAAGAAATAATCCCCCGAACACTGCACTCCCCAGGGACTCCTGCATTTAACTCACACAAACACAATAATCAAATTTCTCTCTCGTTAGGACTCATCACTCAGAATTCCTGAGAAGCTAAGAGCTCGTTTTCACCAGAAGGAGGGGTGGAGGAGGTCATCCTTCACATTTAAGTTTTTTCTTCTCATCTAGTGACACCTGCAAATTTAGGGAAAAAGAAAAGCCTAACACACACACACATTTTCCCAACTGGTACCTAACTTATTTCTATGTAAGCATATGGGCATATGGATACACAAAGCATTTCAACAATTCACCATCAGTGCCCTCTAACCTCACCTCTTGTTTTAAGGCGGAATTGGGCCATCTTTTGAAATAATACCCACAGGTTTTCCCCCATCAACTCAAGAGAAATTGCTGGTGGAGCAATACACCACTCAGTATAGTGCTTTGTGGGGGAGTCTGCGAGAGCAAAAATCTAAAGGAGTACGTGGAGGTGGTGGGGTGTGTGTGTGTGTGAGTGTGTGTGTGTGTTAGACTTCAGTGGTGGTGTCAGGGTGCAGAGAGCACCAGGGTATCTGGGGGGGAAGTGAACTTGGTGACATGAAGCAACAGAGTTCACTAAACCAGCGGATTTGCCTCTTGAGTCAGCATCACTTCCAGGCTGCTTTTTTCTCTAGAGAAACAGATAAGCTTCAAGTTTTTCTTGTATCCTTTGCACTGTATTGCTGTCATGCTTTGCTCTTAGCTGAACTCCCTCACCTTGCAACGCCTCTCACTCTGCACCAATCCCCCAGCACTGGGGTTGCCCCGTGCTGCTCCACCTGCGCTGGGTGGGAGTGCAGGCTGCTAAAACCACGGCCGATTTCCTCCGCACCTTCCCCTTTTCTTGTCTGATGTTTATTTTTCACACAAACACCACTTGGAGTGGGACAGAACCATTTTTACTCTGTCTCTTAGCTCTGGTCATGTTTTCCTCAAAGTACGTGTTTTTAACCGGTTGAAGGGAGAACAGGCTTCAATCTCATTTGTGTCCCCAAAACATCCAGCTCCAGGCAAGGCTACACAAGCCTCACTTTTGCAAGGAGCATTTCAGGTAGGTGTTTCAGACCTCACATTAAGGAGGACTGGAGGCTGGCACACAAATACCAAGAGACGCCTCAGCCTCAGCAGCCTCAGCTGTGACAGCAGCTCAGCAATCCCGGGTACAGGAGGCAGAGCAATGCTAACACTTCCCTGGGGAGATGCTGCTCTCTAGCCCCCGCTGTTACCTGGCTCCGCGAGTGACAACAGCTAAATTGCAATTGCTCACCCGAATTTCCAAGCCTTTGGGCCAACTATTGCTACTTTGGATCATCAGTCCACGGAGCAACTCAAAAGGCTTAGTCCTTCTCTCCTCATCTGAAACCAGACTTGGAAATTCCCTGCGGCTTTGCCTGTGAACTTGCTTCCCATTATGCCATGGACTTTTGAGATCCGATTTTCAGTGTCCCTTCATTCTCTCCTCCAACTAAGCCTGACTGTGAGCAAGACAGCGTGATTGAATTGCATTTGAGAAAGTCATCCACGAAGCGAGTGAAACACGCTGCCAAAATACCACCCCGCTTATGGGAAACCAGAAGATTGTATTTCATTTTGCCGTTCACTCAGCTGAATCCCAAAGCCTCTGGCTGCCTGGAAAGCCACCCCCTCTGCTCAAGCACTTTTTTTACTAGTGACAGTTTACAAATTGAGAACACTGACATCCTGTAATGAAGCAAAGCCCAGCTGCACTCCCGCTGTAAATGATAGGGTGCAGCACTCTGTGCTCCCTGCACGCTCACAACGTTTCTCTTTCACAGTGTCTTCATCATCAGACACTGGTGACTACTCTGTCAGCTGACGGCAAAGAGTATCTGAAAGAATTTGTTTTACAGACACAGGCCAAAGAGCTCCTCTGGCATCAACTCCTTGTGACTGCATTCAGGTGGGGCTACGGAGAAATCCTCTTTTGTTGGGAATCAAAATTAAAGCAAGACTGACATTTAAGATCCACTGAAGGGGTCTGAATCCACTCAGCAGCAATTCTCCTTCTCTGCACTTTTATTTCTTCCCCCAGTCTTCTTGACTTTCCCAGGGGAGACCTCACTTGGAGTCCTTTTTGCCTCACTCAAACCATCAATACTTAAATTCCCCAATGATATGCTCAGATGGGCAGGGCACACGAGTGAGATTTTCTACTTCCATCCTTTGGGAGTATCGACTCCAGCAAAATCCTGCTGATTCACACTGATTTAGCGCTGCCTTACTCTTTCTCCGGCTTTTGAGGGAAGTTATCAAGAGCAAATAGAAAAAAAACCATTAAAAAGGGAAATAGATAAAAACTTCTTTTTCTAGAGCACAAGTATTTCTACTTTCAATTCTAACCAGGGCATTGAAGTTGTTTTTGTTTTCCTTGGTACCGGTGTTCAGAAACACACCAGAAACACCCAGTGACCTAAATGAGGTCCTAAGGATGTATTTTCATTATCAGGGAACTGCAAAGATGAAGAGGATGCAACCCTCAGAAACTGGGTTGTTTCTGACAGGGGAAATTGGTGAAGCACGATTATGGCAAATGAAATCAAAACAACATAACAGCATGTGCGAGATGGGTCCTAAAAACTATTACCCTTGTTTACAATGAAGCTCTTCACAAAAGCAAACGGATCAAATGCATTCTAAACATGGATGTATTAATTTGTAAGAGCATCTCTAGGCACCTACACATAATTGCATCTTCCCGGCAGAAGAAGCTGATATTCGTTTCAGAGCTTTGTACCACTCAAGACTAAGTGAATTCTCCCTAGTCCTGTTTGAGGTTAGAGCCCAGAACTTCTATAGTGAGGGGATAATCCAGTTATCAAGGCTATTAAGGCCTCAGTCTGCAATACAAGAGACCCCAGGTTTAATTCCCTGGTCTTCCATAGGCTTCCCATGCCATGTAATTACTTCTAATCACCTATGTCACTGCAGTAGTAGAGTGCTCTGATTTTCCAGAGCTCTTAATGCTGTGTGCTAGAAGGTACCGTCACAGTTGTAAATCAAGGAGTTTGAGTTCACATTTTGTTGGGGGTAAACACAGTAGCAATGAGAAGATGCTCACGTGGTAATAATGCTATACCTAAGAGAAATAATATTAGCATTAGAAGTCTGTGAGAAAAAAAACCTACATATTTAGCAGCTAGAAAATCGACTGTCTTCCTTCATAAAATAGCCACAAGGGAACAAACAAAGCCAGGTTCACCACTCTGCGTTGTACTGACACCTAAAAATACTGACGAGACATTATCGGTACACTGTAAATATAACACCTCAGCAGTGATTGCAGTTGCTATCATTCAAAAGAAATCAAAGTGTGGGGTTTTTTTCCATTTGAATCTAGAGCCCCAGACAATCTCATGACAGGATGTTTCCTTCCAGTTAAAGCCACCATGCTCTGATGCCTCTAACAGCTCAGCATGTGAAAGGGAAGGGGAAATGATCAGCTCTTCTAGGGAACGACTCTTGAACTCAAAAATGTACTATGAGGTTGCAAAATTTCAGGCTGTAGAGAACTATCACCAGTGCTGTAAAATGACGCAAAAGTCACCTCCAGATAGCAGCCGCTCAGGGAACAGAAACACTTCAGAACTGAAGGTCCACTAAAAATTTCAGTTGCAACTTCCCACTAATTAATCAGAAGGGTCCTGGTAAATGTCCCACATTTCAGCCTTTTTCCCAAAACAGATACCTCCCGATAGTGGAGCAACGCGTGTACACTTCAGAGAGGCAGTTTTGTTTTCCTTTGAGCTTTGCCAGCAACCTGTGATGCAGCAGATGAGCAGAGGGGCTGGGGAGAGGACCTTTTTTCAGGCAAGTAACCAGCAATAGCAATGCTGACCCTGCAGCGTTGGACACGCTCAGTCCATCTCTGTTCAAAGTCCCTCCTCAGTTCTGGCCCTCTTTCTCCAGCGCCTCTCATCACGCTGCTGCTTGGGAATTGCAGAAGGGATCCGCTGTTAAAAGCTGGGCTCTGAACGCAGGTCAGAGCAGCCTGGGGTGAATGCAGCTTGCGCAGGCTGTTTCTATAAGGTTCTTACTAGAATTAGGAAAACAAGCATTTCATCATTAAGAGGCTAAAGCACAAATCATAATTTTACCTTGAAATTCCTGTTACGAAAAGCATCTATCTGACCACATTTTACCTCCATCTCATACTTATGCAAGATACCTGTAACAAAGCCACTCTATTGTCACTGCAGAAGAGGAATTGGCTCAGGCATTAAAGAATCCCAATCCAACAACAGGAATGCTGCTTCACAAGCTGCAGTTAAGTTTGAACTTCATATTTTTTTTTATTTTAAATATGCTGCAGGTTATTTCCAAAACCCGAGAGGGCCTTCAGCACGACAAATGATCACTCCTGAGTGCAGCCTGTAATTTCAAAGCACAACCCTTTGCCTCCTCAAGACGTGGGGTTTATTCTCAGTAGATTTCTGTGGAATTTATTAGATGCATTTTCAGCTACAGAACGTAATTCCTCAGTTTATATCAAACAGAAACCTTTCAGCAGAAAACTTCCACATTCTTGCTACTAAAGAGCTGATGAAAACAAACTCTTCTCTTTCCTTTAAATGATCCCATCATTCATTACCCCATTTCTTTGAGTCAGTGCTCCACAAATTATTATAAATTACTATCTTATCCAACTATTTCTTTGGCCTTCTATTACCACAATATTTAGTAGTATCCAGCCTTAAATGCATTTTTGTTCACAGTGCTTTTGCAAGGAACGGACGTGCTCTCATCCTTCCCTCTCCAAAGGGTGCTTAGAGATACTAAGTGATTTGATCAGAGGTGGGAAGAACTCATAGCAGAACAGCCAGATTAGGTCTCCTGACTGGCAGGTTAACACTAGTCATTTAGTAATCATTTAATTCATTACAATAAAGCCAGGCAGTTCCAGGAACCATTTGTACACGCACAGTCTGAAATCTTAAAAAGCTTCATTCCCATGTCAGAGGCAAAGATGTGAGGCCCATGTGTAAGTGAGCTTCTCAAAAAATTCAGGAATACACGGTAGAACAAGGACTAAGTGCAGCCAGCAATGGTTCTCCTCAAACTGTTTGCTGTACAGCCCCATTTTTTCTTCTCCCGACCACACAAAAATCAAAACCTTGTCTTTGCATGCAGGTAGACAGTAAACCCTGGCAGATGGCTGGTACTACCAACAGTCGGAATGGAGGATTATTGTGAAGACCACTTCTTTGTCATTCCAGTCACACGGAAATCATACGGTCAGTACTAATTAAATAGTGTGTGTACCTGCTGCTTCTGTTCTGGAAGGTGACCATATGTTGTAAATCATTAAGTCAGCAGGGGAATGACCAGACACAAAGACATGCATGCGCTCTGCCTGCTAACCATATAAACACACAGCTATGCAAACACACCTAAGCATGGCAGGATTATTTTTTTTGTTTACCCTTCAATCCAAGATAAGAAAAGGGTCAGCGTCAAAGAAACCCAAATTCCTGTGTGCATGTTTCCCAGCCTGTTCTCTTTTGCTAGATTTAGGCTGAAGAAAGCCAGGACAGAGAGAATACAAAGAGCCAAGGGAACTCACTGCTTTGAGGATTGCCACTGCATCCTGCTGGAGCCACGTTGGGTAGACAACTTCATCGTTCAGAATAGCCTCGAAGAGGTCGTCCTCATTCTCTGCCTCAAAGGGTGCGTGGCCACACAGCATCTCATACAGCAGCACGCCCATGGCCCACCAGTCTACGTCAGGGCCATACAGCATCTCTTGCAGGATCTGCAGAAGGGATGGGAAAGAAATATCAACACCAAAGCTTCTTAAACTGAGAAGGAGAGGGACATGGATTTGGAAACATTAACGCAGAAGTTCTTGCTATGTTTTAACAGTGCTTTCTGCTCAGCTGTCTGGATGTCCAGGTGATCTCAAGCTGGGAACCCCCACAGCAGCACTAAGCTACATCAGATGCATGAAACAAGGGCTGAACTAACTTGGCTGCTCACAGAGTCTCCTGAAAAAAAAAGCCCTTAGAAATTATGCTAAGGCTTAGCAAGCAGAGAAGGGGCTTTTCAGCAAAACTGGCTGAGCCTCAGAAGCGGCGGAGCAGCCATGTGTGTGGGTTGACAACAGCCTCTCCTTGCCCCTGGGAAGGAAATGCTTACCTGGCCCCAAGGGCAAGGCCTTCAGCTGGAGAGAGGAAGGAGCACGCGTGTGTGAGAAAGGCACAAATGCCAACCACGGACAAAAATTCAATTGTGCTGAAAATGGATCTGAAGATGGATTTGAAACCCTGTCAGAACATCTGGCAACATCTGGAGGGCAGCTGTTCCTTAAAAAGCTGGTTAGTGATTTTGTAGTGAGACTGAGAAATGACCGGAAAGGGGAGAAGGTAGAAAAAGATACTGGGAAACAAGGGAAAATTCAATCTACTTTCAACCAAGCTGGGCCAGTATCTGTATGCGTCTCTATCTCAAGATTTTGCAGCTGTGCCTCCATTTTTCATCTAATATTTCCTAAAGAAAAATGCAGGCTTATCTCGGTGCCTACAACAGCCTAAAGGTTTACTCATGCTTTGCTTGCACAAGGGACTGATAACACAAGCATACATCTAGGAGGAAACCTTGCACCCAGCGGTCAAATAAGGTGTAGCTAAAGACACCAGAGAGTACCTTTGCTGTTCCAAAGCTAACCTATGCTTTTCATACTGTAACCAAGTCTTCCTGGCTGAAGAAAGGTTTTTTATACCTCCGGAGCGATGTAGTCTGGTGTACCACAGAAGGTGGCTGTGGTAATGCCATCGTGAATGCCCTCTTTGCACATTCCGAAGTCTGCCAGCTTGCAGTGGCCCTCGTAGTCCAGCAGCACGTTGTCCAGCTTCAAGTCCCTGCAACGAGAATCGTTCACCCGGTCACTACGTGCTTGGAACAGCCCCAGCACAAGCAGAGTCAGTGTCCCAGGCCTCAGAAGCTTAACCTGTTAACTGGACAATCATGATAAAAAAATAAACAGAAGTCATGCAGGAGGGGTTTTCTTTTGCTTCATCTCTTACAAAAGGGAGGGAGAAACAAACATCATTCTGCCAAACTGCATTTAACAGGGGCAGGTGCTATACAAGGTCGTCCACATGGCTTTCCAAACACACCACAAGCCTGGCTGGCAGAGCTCCTGCTCATTTAGCTCCGGGACTGACTGGAGCAGAGGTTGCCAGAGCTGTCAAATTGCCTAACGATGCTATGATGCAGCAAAACGCATCGCACGGGACGTGCTCTGACTCAGCAAAGCACTGCGCCCGGAGCACGCAGGAGAAGCCGGAGA